>NC_057863.1:72802793-73010293 GCF_019393635.1 Dromiciops gliroides
TTATGACCCCATTTGGGTTTTGAGGGGATTTTTTTGGCAAAGATACTGGAGTGGTTTGCCATTTCCTTCTCCAGTTCATTTTATAGATGAGGAAACTGAGGCAAACAGGGTTCAGTGAATTCTCTCAGGTCACACAGCTAGTAAGAGTCAGAATTCCTAGGTGCAGCATTATATCCATTGAGGGGGGCCACCCTTATAATGAGAGCTGCCCCAAGACTGAATTGACTGCCTCAGGATGTGATAGATTCCACATTCCTTGAAATTCTTAAATTCCATCAAAATCCTGACTCTGAGGCTGTTGTGAAAGGGATTACAGGTTGGATGGTGTAACCTTTGAGATGCCTTCTCCTCTCTGAGTTTCTGCAATTCCATAACCTATGCTGAAAGCTTGGCAAACACTTCCTGCAACTGGCTGTTGTACGGCTTCTCATACATGAGATTCCATATCCTATCTCTGTGCCTTTGTACTCCCTGGTGCTGATGCCTGGAATGCTCTCCCTCCTAACCCTCATCTCTCAAAATTTCTAATTTTCTTTAAGACTCAATTCAAGGGCTACCTTCTCCATGAAGTCTTTCCTGATCACCCCTCTCACCCCACCAGCTATTAGTTTCTCCCCACAAAATCACCTTCTATCTATTTTGTATGCTCCTTGTGTACATGTATTGCCCCTCTCTATAGACGTATTGTCTCTATGTATACATATATACAAACATATATGTATATGTATAACTACATATGTATTGTCTCCTCTAGAATGTAAGCTTCCTTGAGAGCGAGGTTGTGTTACTTCTGTATTTGAATTCTCAACACCTAACATGATGCCCAACACATCATTGGTGTTTAATAGGTGCTCATGCTGCAGGAGGGTAGCAAAACTTGCTCATTAAACCCAATTAAGTTCACTGCACATTTATTAAACACATATTATGTGCCAAGCATGGGGCTAGGCTTGTCAATGATGGAAAAGAGTAAGTCTGTCCCAAACAACACCCCAACCACAGTGGAAAAAGTCATTGGAAAAAAAAAAGAAGAAGAAGAAATGACCAATTCAAAGCAGAGAGAAGATAATCAAGGAAGTAGAAGAGCAAATCAATGGTTAAATGAGTTAAGTATGGATTCCTGGGCTAGAAGAATGATGACTTCACCAGCTCAGGTGCTCACAGTTCACCCAGAGACAAATGTGAGTATGTTCCTTCCACAGGTGTGTTTATAGTGGAATTCTAAGGATGCCTAGGAATGCCTTCTGGGAGGCTCGGACTATACAATGCTAGAGAAATCTAGTCCCAAACATCTTAAATTACCTAAGAAATTGGTTTGAAGGAAGACAGAGCACTAAGATGAGATATTTTTAGTGATTCCAAATTCTATCTGAAGGTTAATTGGAGGATCCTTCTTCATGGTGTAATGTGATGTAACAGTTCTTTCTTCCTCTGGGACAATCAGAGAAGACAATTCAGAAAGAGGAATGTTAAGGTAAGGAGCAAATCTTTCAGCCAAGTCTGTTTTCTCCTCAAGTAATTGTTAAGTACTGCACACTCCTTAGATGCCACACACATCACTGTAGTCTTTTGTTTAAGAAACAGGAAAAAAGGTTGAAAGTGTCAGAGAGGCAGATTTCATTTCCATATAAAGGAAAAACTTCTTAACAATTATGGCTATCCGAAAGTGTAATGAGTTGCTTCCCAAGGTAATGAATTCCCCATCCCTGGGAAGCATAAAACAGAGGCTGAATAGCCCATTGTCACGGGGATGCCTGTGTTGGCAGAGGTTGGATTAGATAACCTTGAAATTCCTTCCAATTGGGGAGCTCTGAGTATTAGCAATTTGTGTTGAGTTCTTTTGAAATGGAAGAGAGTAAAGATCATCACCCACCTGAATGCCCGAATTCTTCTCATTTGGTATTTTATGAACATGAAATCACAGAATTAATAGATTGAGAGCCAGAAGATACCTTAGAGGCAATCCATTCCTACTTCTGGGGATGGGAGAGCTTCATTTTGAGGACAGGCCCAGGTCAGCCATGCTGCTTGCTCCTCCCAATTGTGCTTCATCTTTGGGCTTCACTACCATAACCCCTACATGGGTACCTTCTCTCCTATCTCTTCCTCCACCCCTTTCAGATTTTCATCTTCCCCTATTAAGTTCCTTGGGAGGAGGGAAACTCTGTTTGCTTTCATTTGTATCCCTCATATTCAGCACTATGTCTG
Organism: Dromiciops gliroides; assembly: GCF_019393635.1. NCBI lineage: Eukaryota > Metazoa > Chordata > Mammalia > Microbiotheria > Microbiotheriidae > Dromiciops > Dromiciops gliroides. The sequence goes on from NC_057863.1 coordinate 72,805,002, forward strand.
GCATGTAATAAGCACTTAGTAAATGCTTGTTGCCCGTTGTATGCCTAATCTCTAAATCTTTGGGTCAGGGTTCCAGGTGGGATGCTGTGGGACACATAGAAAAGACTGATGCCTTCAATCTCTGCTAAATAGCACAGCAAATAAACACTAGAGACAAACCCCTGCCGGTCATTGTATTAAATGCTTTACAAAAATATTATTTAATACTCACAAGAGCCCTGGGAGGTAAGGTGCTAAGATCTCCATTTTACAGTTGAGGAAACTGAGGCAAATGGGATAACTGACAACAGCTATAAAATGTCTGAAGCTCTAAGGTCACACAGGTAGTGAGTACCTGAATAAGGATTTGAACTGGGGTCTTCCTGACCTCAAGGCCAGCCCTTTATCTACTGCACTCCCTAGCTGTCTCTAAGTACAATACTCTCAGGATAATTTTATTTTGGTCCCCCCCCCACCTCCTTTTTTGCCAGGTAATGAGGGTTAAGTGACTTTCCCAGGGTCACACAGCTAGTAAGTGTCAATTGTCTGAGGTTGAATTTGAATTCAGGTCCTCCTGAATCCAGGCCTGGTGCTTTATCCACTTTGCCATCTAGCTGCCCCTGGTCCCCTTTTTTAATTTTCCCTATCCCATGTTCCTGCCTTTCCCCAAAATGCTATGTGGCCTATTTTAATTTATTTTTTAAATAAGGCAAATTGAAAAGAATTTTAAGAAGTCTACAAAATCCTTCAAGTACATAGGCTATTCTAAGTCAGATCTGTGAATCGCTGAATTAAATAAACAACCACAAAAATGATCAAAAAATAAAGCATCAGTTTCATTTTCATGGGATCAGTGAAAACCATAACTCACTTTGTATGAAGATGATCTGAATCTTGTGTCTTTGGGTACAGATATGGCAGATCATAGGATTTAGAGATGGAAGGGACCTTAATCCAACCTCTTATTTCACAGAGGGCTGGCTTCCTTTAAGTATTAAGTAAAATCCCATTGTTTACAGGAAGCCTTTCCCAATCACTCTTAATTTTACTGTCTTTCCTCATTAAATTATTTCTTGTTTATCCTGTATTCAGCTTGTGTGTACATTTCCGTTTGCAAGTAGTATCCCCCATTAGACTGTGCGCTCCTTGAGTGCAGGGCTGTCTTTTGTCTCTGTATTCCCATCATTTAGTACAGTGCCTGGCACATAGTAAATACTTAATAAGTGTTGATTGACTGATTAACAGAATAGGCAATTAAGAAGTGTTTGTGATCTGGCTGATTGACAGAGGGTTGGAAACCGGTGAGTAAAGGGGTTGTATCATGCCTAAAGTCACAATAGAAGAGTCACCCTCCAAACCCAAGCCTAGGTCTTTTGTCTTAGGAGATAGGGAAGATGTGAGCAGAACAGAACTTTCAAAATCAGTCTGGTGTTTCCAGACTCTCCTCCTAACCTTTGGTCTATGGTAGTATTTCTGAATGTGGATGCTGGTAAACGAAGGAAGGCCCATCTATAAGCAACATAGGATATGTAACTCAGAACTACATCAGCTAAATAAACCTTACGCTTTCCCAATTACCTTAGTTCTTTGGAAAAGGAAACTGCTTATAGCTTAACAGGCCTGTTAGGGATAGCCACTGCCCTGTAGCCAACTGTTCATGTAGGCTCAGAAACACAAGCCTGAGATCAATGCCAAGAAAATAAACTTTGAGCACAATATGTTTGACATATAGTAAATACAGCTGCATCCAGCAAATGCATATGACAGAGTCTCCTGGGTAACCAAAGGAATTCCCTCTTCACATTTTACCCAAATAAGTAATGTGGACTGGAGGCTTACCCATGAAAATCTCAACACAAAACACCTGCCTCAACCCAATGGCGGATGTATACTGATTTAGAGTTGATATGCTCCATTTATAACGACTGTACACAAATCCCTCTCGTCTCTCCTACTAGATTATAAACCTCTGGTTGGAAACCATGTCCAAACCAATCTTTACAAATCCTGAAACATTCCACATGAATTCATTCCTTCAGTCTCTAAGTATTTTGCTAAAAAGAAAGAAGTCAGTGTTATGATGCAATGAGAAAGTGTCATCTCCTTAGAGATTTTGTCTCCATCTTTACTGTCCACAGGAGGCTTTGGACTTTAATGACAACATGTGACATAATCCAATCAATACCCACATGCCAAGAGAAACGAAATTTGGAGGAATGAAAAAAAAAATGTGTACGTTTGTAAAACCTCATAGGTACGACAAATGCTAGGATGCTTTCCACTATGCTTATTCTCCACCCCCCCCCAACTACCCTCACATCAAAATTCTACAAGTAGCTTCTCATCCCAAACTTGCAAACCTAAAAGTAAAGCCTCAGTGACTCAAAGCATGAACAAGTCAAGGTGAAGAGGCAAGTGTTATCTAAAGCCAGACAAAATTTAGGCATAAAGAGTAATGCTCCTCCCTTTGAATTTTTTGTTGTTCAGTCATTTCGGTTGTGTCTGACTCTTTATGACCCCATTTAGGGTTTTCTTGGCAAAGATACTGTAGTGGTTTGCCATTTTCTTCTCCAGCTCATTTTATAGATGAGGAAACTGAGGCAAACAGGGTTAAGTGACTTTCCCAGGATGACACAGCTAATAAGTGTCTGAGGTCAGATTTGAACTCAAGTCTTCCTGACTCCAGACCCAGGGCTCTACCCACTGAGCCACCTAGCTGCCCTCCTTCTTTCAAATAAGTTTTGTTTATTGTTATACATGTTGCATCCTCAAGAAAATTACTTTACATATACTTCATATATACTTGTCTGCATGTATGTTAAATTCTCAAGAAAATGTAAGATCCTTGGGGGCAGGGGCAGGGGCTGCTTCATTTTTGTTTTTCTCAGTTGACTGAAGTAAAGAAGATTGAGCCAGTCCCACTAATATGTGATATGACAATGCTGGCTACAATAAAAGCCCATGAAAAGCCCACCTATCCATTCCTGATTGTCTGGCCCAATGTTTACTACTATGGTCAATTGAGAAAAAAAATTGAAACAACCCTAATGTTAAGGAGCTTATATTCTCTTGGGAATATAACATGTACACAGACAAGTGTATCTCTCTCTCTCTCTCTCTCTCTCTCTCTCTCTCTCTCTCTCTCTATATATATATATATATATATATATACATATATATATACATATATATATACATATATATACATATACATATATACATATATATAAAATATTCAAAATTGTTTTAAGAGGAGAAAGAATTAATAATTGAGAGGATCATGTATACAAAATAACAGCAATAGTGTAAGATGATCTGCTGTGAATGACTTGGTTATTTTCAGCAATGCAATGATCTAAGATAACTCTGAAAGACTTATGAAAATTGAAATCCATCTACAGAGAAAGAATTGGTGGTAGCCGAAAACAGATTGAAGCATTAATTTTTGATAGTTCCTTCATCTGAAGTTTTGTTTTTGTTTGTTTTCTTTCACAACCTGGCTAATGTGGACATGTTTTGCATGACTACTCATGTATAACTTATATTGAATTGCTTGAGTTCTTGAGGGGGTGGGGAGGGAGGGAGGGAAGAAGAGAAATTGGAACACAAAGTTTTAAAAAATTGATGTCAAAATTTGGTTTTTTGTGTGTAGTTTGGAAAAATAAAATTCCAAATAACAAAAAGAAATAATAATTGAAAGGATCAGAAGACCTTGGGTAACAGGCAGAACCAGAGCTTTGCTTTGAAGGAAGCTAGGAATTCTCTGATGTAGGGATTACGAGGAGCATACTAGACATGAAAGACCAGAGGTAGAAGGTGAATGTTAAGGCTGGGATATATTCTTCTTAATGCAGAGGAATATAATGGGGTCAGATATAGAGGAGGAACAGGAAGGGGGGAAGTGTCAAGGAGGTTAAAAGACAGTAGGATAAGATGAATGTTCAGGGAAAATCATATACAGTTCGCACATGGGAGAGTGGATAGCAAACATATCTCTGCATGTAAAGAGAAAACAAAGATGACCTGCCTTTTTTCTTTGACAGTAGAGAAATGTGTGCCATTTCCTAGGAGCAGGATGAGATTCAAAACTAATTTTCACTTTGTATTCACAGGACCTCAGTAGCAAACCCTCAAGAGAGAACAACTTCCATTGTGGGCATCTTCCAATATTTGAGAGCAGCAGGGGAGTGAAGAGAAGCAATGGATAGTGGGAAGGAGTGAAGAAACCGTGACATGGCTTAGTTGTTATCAGAAGCACAATACAGTAACTTCCAAGATGTGAGGTCTGCTTGACAGAATCCACAGAAAGTTAGGGTTGTAGATTATACATCTAGAGTTGGAGGGGACCTCAGAGGTTATCTAGTCCAACTCTCTCATTTTACAGGTGAGGAAATTGAGGCTTGTGGAAGTTAAGAGATTTTACAAAGGTCACACAGTTACAAGCATCAAATGTAGTCTTTGAACCCAGATTCTTAAACTATAGAGCCAATGATTTTTTTTCTACTGTACTTCTAAGCCTGTGTTTTTGTGTGGCAAAATGGGGGATAGTTCCCCATTCCAACTCATAACAGCTCAGGTTAACTCAACTCAACTGCATCAAAGTGGAAATTGCCCTAGAACTGTAGTCAACGGGTTCAAATCCCAACTGTGGTGCTTATTTTCAGAGGTCTAGGATATTCTGGGGTTATTTGAAAAAGGAGAAACAACTGTCTGCCTGAGGCTATTGGGCAGCTGCCCTGGAGTTCCTACCCCCATTTAAGAGCATTCTGGATCCTCTAGAAGTAGCCTCAAGCTGGTCTTGGTCATTCTGGAAACTGGACCCCAATCTGTGTGTGGTGAAGGGAAGTATATGAAGAGAAATCCAGTATTTGTATGAAGTGTCTTGGAGTTTATGAGTGGATATGGTTTGCCTGCCAATAGAGAAGTCTATTGTGGGAGCTTAGAAAGACTGAAAGATTGGGTTAATGTGTATGAAGGAATGACTGGGGGCATGGTGATAGAAAATGGGCAGAAGTTGAGACCTTGCTACCCGAGTCTGAGTAGGTGCTATGCCAAGAGGTTCAGGCACTGAATTGGTCCTAGCCTGCTCAGCATATCTAACATCAAGAAGAACAGTGGATTTTTGTGTTCTCCCAGTATGTTTCTGATATGGTGTGTGGAGTGTGAGTCGTATAGCCATGAGCAAGTCCCCTGGCCTTTGTGAACTTTGGTTTCCTTATCTGTAAAACTCGAAGAATAGTTTTTTTTACAACCTCCCTCATAAGGTTATTGTGAGTGAAGGGCTTTGTAAACTCTAAAGTTCTTGAACTCTTTGCTGTTGTTCAGTTGTGTTTGACTCTTATTGACTTGAGGTTTTCTTGGCAAAGATACTGTATTGGTTTGCCATTTCCTTCTTCAGCTCATTTTGCAGATGAGGGAACTGAGGCAAACTTGCCCAAGGTCACACAGCTAAAAAGTGTTTGAGACTGGATTTGAACTCAGGAAGGAAGATGAGTCTTCCTGACTCCAGGCCTGGCGCTCTATCAACCATGGTGCCACCTAGCAGCTTTAACTCTTACTACTATTTAGCTATCATTATTAACACTTTCCTAGCACTCTGCTGGAGTAAAAAGTAAAAAGAGGTGAAGGGAGGGGTTTATTTTTGGTTTTGTTTTTCTTTATTTCTTTGGAGAAAGCCAAGCCTGTCTGGTACTCACACCCAATACAAGGATACAAATAGATTTTGCTACAGCATGAAGGAAACTCAGGATATAAGCTGCATAATTTGGAGATAAATCATGGGAAACCTTACATTTATCCAGTTAGTCTGGCCCAATTTTAAAGAACCATTCAGTCCTGTCAGATATGACAGGTACCACTGTCCTCATTTAGCAATTTAATACAAGGGTCCTTCCTCTAGTACTAGGCCCTCAGATTGCTACAGTTCATAAGATCATAGACAGAGAACTGAAAGGAATCTTGAATGTGAGGGTCATTTAATCCAATTTCTTCATTTTTTCCAGAGAAGGAAACAGAAGCCCTAAGCAAAATGGTGACCTAGCCAGGATTTGAACTCCAGTCTAGTGTTCCTTCCACTGTTTTGAACTGACTCTCAGTACCAGTCCTTGGTTCTAGTCAACCAACATCCTCTTTATAACCCAGGGCTGACCTAACATTGTCTTTATCTGTAAAATGGCGGCAGTAAAACACGCAGCACCTCCATCTCCACAGGCTTGTGAGAGAAGCATTTTGTGACTCTTAGAGCACTATAGAAATGAACTGTTATTATTTATTTTCTTGCTTTTTGTTGTCTGGAGAAGCAAGGCCCTTCTTCTGTGTGGACCCCAGCAATCCCCTTGCTGGCTTCTCATTGAAAATACTATCCATGCATAAAAGTCCCTGTCTTGAAAGTCATCTAATCCAATCTTCTCATTTTACAGAGGAGGAAACCGAGGCCCAGAGAGGTTAAATAATTCACCTAAGGTCTACAGTACCCAACATCTACAGTCTACAGTACATTGTATAGTTCTTGGAAGCTTGATTTCTTTCTAACACCTCTCTCTGGGCTCATATTTTTCATAATTGCTTTTGAATCACTGTCTTGGGAATTTTGTCTATACAGCTGTCTCTATTCCTGGTCATCAATCAGCTCTTAGAGCAGGAGGTCTCCATTACCCCTGGGCTTTGTTTCTCATTTCCCTTTTCTCTCTGTCCTTTTCCAGTCTTCCCTTGGTTTTTCACAGTTCTCTCCTGGAGGCAACAGCATTCCAGCTGGCCCAGTTCAGAAATCCATGATCCTGGGAGTCTTGATAAATTTACATTAGCATGAGAAAGTCATTCCTGAATCTTCTATCAGTGGTTCTTACTGTGCTTTCAAAGATTCAAACTATTAAAAACCTCATATTTACATTTTAATACAGAAACCTCACCCACTGATTTTCCCTCAGTTCCAAAATCACTTTTAGGGAGTATTACTATAGTAAAATATAAAAATCAAAGGTAAAAGGTACAAGGTTTTCCCACTGGAAAACAAATGCCTTTTGTTAAGGGGGTGGGGGGGAGGTGAAGGGAACTATAGAGATTATTGGACTAAAATTAATCAGTATTTGTCTGTGCCTTGTAGCAAGAAAACTTTTAATTCTACATTACAGAAATCTATTGACATGTAGCCAGACCTGATATAATACAGCCCAGTGGGGAAATATCACATTTCTGTGGATATAGCAATTGAGAAAACTCCAGGCTCACCATCCATAACATTTTCATTGCATAACAATTTTGGGAGATCACATCATGCCCTATATTTAGAAGGTATCCCATAGTAACCATGAGAAGTGGCTTTGCTTACAGAGCTGAGCATATAAAATTAATTTTGACTTATCAGAAGACTGGGAGAGAAAGGGTCAGAAAAAGGCAACATATCTCCTTTGCCTTATTAAGTTCGACACCCAGAAAGAGTCATATGAACCCCTGCAGAGCCAGAAACTGTTTTTCCATTACATGCCCATGGACCTAGTTGATTCTTTATGTTTTCTTTTCTTTTCTACAAAGGCTTGTAGGCTGTCAGCAGGAAACATGTCTCTCTCACATCCAGGAGAGTTGGATTTAGTGGAGAGCATGCTTATGAGGATGTGGAGAACTCGGACGTCATTTTATGTTCTGTCTTCCTGTGTTTCCCAGTGAGCAAAAGTAGTATAAAAGCAGTTTCTGACTCAGTTTCACTGCATACATACAAACATACACACATTCACATAAACATACATTCATACAGATACTTTATACACATACACACACATATATATATATATATACATATCTATATCTATATCTATATATCTATCTATATATAAATCACCTACAGAGTATGTGTGTGTATATACACACATATATACATTTGTGTATGTGGGGAGAGAGAGAGATGGGAAGAAGGGGAGAGAGGGAGAAGAAGAGAGAAAGGGAGGTAAAGAAATGGGGAGGGAGGAGAAGGAGGACACAGAGACAGAGATAGAAGGAGGAGGAGGAAGAAGAGGAAGAAGACTGGCTATTGTTAATGGTGTCTATTCCTTCACTTGACCCTGGCTCCCAGATAGTCCATCTTTACATGGCATTTCTCCCTCTCCCTCTGCTTCTCCTCTCCTCCCCTCCTCCTCATCCTCCCTGCCCCCCTCCCTCCACTGTCTTTTTTTTTCTTGCCATGTTGGTACAGATATTTTCCCAGTTCCATCCTTTTATTCTGTGACTCTGAAATGAATTGTGCCAACTCTGCTCTCTACTCTTGACCAGGCAAGCTGCCTTTGCCTTGCTGTGTTCCTGACTGTGGTTCCTGCTGACATCCTATATGTGTCAGTGTCTCTGTATTTCTGGTAACAGACTAGTAAGTGAGGTTGAGTCTATATGCATTCATTAAGCACTTGCTAGTTTCAGGCACTGTGCTAAAACTGTGAATACAAATACAATCAGAAGGAAAGAATTTCCCTGTCCACAAGAAGCTTATATTCTAAAGAAGGCAGGGTCGATGGGAGGGGAGATGAAAGGACCCAACACATGGAAAAGAAAAGCAGAGTTGGGAATATAGGCTGGAAAGGCTTGGGAGAGAACCCTCCTCAAAGAGGTTTGGGGAGGAACCAGCCAATCAGAGAGAGAGAGGCCACAGGGCAAAGGCTAAGTCTAGTTTAATTCCAATCACTCAACCTTTTTCAAGAGCTTACTAAATGCCAGGCACTGTTCTAGGCACTGGGGATACAAAGACTTAACATAAAACAGATCCTGCCCTCAAGGAGTTTACATTCAGCTGGAGAGATGCCATAGGTAGACATATAAATAAATTTCAAATAATGAAAGCAATTTCAAAGGACCGAGGAGTTTTATTTGAGAAGGCAGCTAGCAATTCTAGGAAGGAGGTGGGGAGGGAGGGAATTCAGTCCATGGAGGGACCATGTGTACAGACTTGGAGGCTAGAGATATAATAAGCAATATGGTAACGGTTCAGCAACATTGCTGTCAATAATAAGGCTTCATATTCTTGCTAATTCCTGGAAGATTCCTCATTACTCATATGGTCTCAGAGGTTTGTTTTGATATCCATGTTTATATTTTCTGGGGACTAAGTCAGTAATAGGCAAATACTGGAAGGGACTTCATTAATATTCATGGAAGCCCTTAACAAACCCAGCACTGGAAGTTGCCCAGTGAATTACCTTTTGTTAGCAGTGTGGCCAGATGAAGAAAATTGGGCAGCAAGCTTTGTGTTTGCAGCTGGCCTCCCTGCATCTCTTAGCATGTCCCTTCCCTGAGTCCTTCCATTATCAGATAGGACATTTGCTATAGGACCAACCACAAGGAGAAGACGTTTCCATCGTGAACCTAATTAACATCTTCTAGAGATACCATTTGACAGACTCATAAATCAGAAGCGTGCTAACAAGATTAATTCCTTCCCCTCTCTTCCATTTTAACATGTTGATTTCCTTTTGATATCCGAAGCCAAAGAAACAAACAAATTTTTAAAATGCTGAGGAAAGTAGCTAATGCCAAGCCTGAAATGGAGTTTATACATCTCAAGTCAGCAAGCCAACTGTTCCAAGTACAAACCCCAAGCAAAATAAATAAACATCCCAACACAAAACAAAACCCAGCCTGGATTTTTTAGGAGAGGTAGATTTGGAGTATTAAAAATCAGACATCAAGCAGAACCAAAAGAACATTGTACACAGTATCATCAACATTGTGTGTTGATCTACTATGATGGACTATATTCCTGTCACCAATGCAATGGTACAGAAGGGTTCCAGGGAACTCATGATGGAGGAGGATCTCCAAATCCAGGGGGAAAAAAAAAACTGTGGAGTATAGATGCTGAATGAACCATACTATTTCTTTTGTTTTTGGTCCTGTTGCTTTTCTATTTTGAGGTTTTTCCTCATTGCTCTGATTTTTCTCTTATAACATGACTAATGCAGAAATATGTTTAATGTTATTTTATATATATATATATATATATCCTATATCAGATTACCTGCTGTCTAGGGGAGGGGGGAGGGAGGGAGAAAAATCTGAAATTGGAAAGCTTGTATAAACAAAAGTTGAGAACTATCTTTACATGTAATGGAAAAAAATAAATAAAATTATTTATTAAAAAAAATCAGACATCAGCTTCTCAGTAACAGACACATGACTCACTGTAAGGATATAGGGAGGTAGATTCAATTCACCTGAAAAATACCAAAGGCTGTCTAGTTATGTATGTATGGTCCAGACTACAGAGTGACTAAGCTTAAGGGGCCCCCAAAGAGTGGAAGGAGGTGATCACATTTCCCACCAGGTCCTGTCCTAAGTCAAGTGTTCAGGGAGAATTTGAATTAAAACAGGGGATCTTAACTAAGAATTCATAAGCTTTTAGTAAATCTATTTTGATAACTGTTTTCCAATATAATTGGTTTTCTTTTTGGTCCTATGTATTTTATTCCATTAATTTAAAAATATGATTCTGAGAAGGGGTCCATGGGTTTCACCAGACTGACAAAGGGGTTCACAACAGAGAGAGAGAGAGAGAGAGAGAGAGAGAGAGAGAGAGAGAGAGAGAGAGAGTGTTAGAGTTAAGAACCCCTGACTCAAAGGTATTTGGATAGGGACTCTGTTTCCTTATCTTCTTTTCCTTCCCCTTTTCTCAGCCAGAGAGGCCAAAGGAGCCACTTGGGCTAACCTTACCCAATGTGTCAGCTGTGAACTGGATTCTGCTAAGGTCAGATCTGGTCAGGGTGGAGTGATCAGGGCACTGCTCCCAACTGATGGAAAAACAGAAGCTTCAAAGCAGCTTGGCCCTGCTGGCTTTCTCAAACAGCTCCACACCCACTGGGAAATGATTCTTAAAACCACCCCCAGCAATAAGAGAAAAATGAGAGGGGAAGAGGGCTTGGGGGCAGAGGGAGCCGTATTGAATAGTTAACAAGAATCTTTCACATGGGCTAAACCAGAGTCCCAACACTTGACTTAGGACAGGACCTGGTGGGAAATGTGATCACCTCCTCCCACTCTTTGGGGGCCCCTTAAGCTTAGTCAATCTGTAGTTTCACATGGCTAAAACCAGAGTCCCAAGCCTTGGGAGAAAGATGGACTTCGAGGCAAGCTGATGAGTGTCTTTTTATTAAGCTGTAGCCACAACAAGGCTGCTCTCTGCCAGCTTCCCTTTCACAGCCATCCATCCAAGGCCTAATATTTCCAAGGACAGGAATCTCCCATTCTTTAAAGAAGACGTGCCTTCAGGAAGATTTGGCCACATCTGCCAAATAAACCATCCTGACAGGCCAGTTGAAACATAAACACTTGATTATGTTCACTAGCTAGACCTGAAATTTGAAATTGAACTTTGGAATAGCAATCATTACCCTGAAGTGGCTCCCACTTAATGCAGCTCCCAGATTTATTTTCACTGGGAACACAAGTCCTTATACTTTGGTCAGGGAGACACTGTGCTGAGCAGTTGATGGAGAGGAAAAGGATGGAGGATGGGAAAGGCACAAGGAAGAAAGTCCTCCTTTCATGAGGAAATGCCAAGGGGAGACTGAAGGAAACAAATGAAAAGAACAGTGACTAATTGAAGAAAGAGGGAAAAGCAAGGCTCAAATAAAATAACAGCAGCTGCATATGCAAGAGACAGAGTATTTAATTTTTAACTGTTCCACGGTGGGTGATCACCACAGCTTCTCATTCTTTCTGGAAGACTAAACTAAGAGAGTATAAAGAAACTAAGTTTTCTTCTAATGGTGATCATTTGAATAGAAAATATAAAAAGTTTCCATGAGTATGAATATATAATATATATGTAGCATATATATTCATTCATTCATTTTTTCATTTGCTTGTTTATTCGCTTGTTGATTTATTTTTATTTTATTTTATTTATTTGATTGTTCAATGAAGGTTTCTTAAAAACAGTAGCATCTATATAAAGTTTATAAAATGCTTTACATTTATTATTTTATTTGATCTTCACAAAAACCCTGGGAGGCAAGTTCTGTTATTATCCCAATTCTACCAGTGAAGACACTGAGGCTTAGGCTAAGTAACTTGTCCAGGATCACACAGCTAGTAAGTATCTGAGGTAGGGTTAGGAGTCCAAGTACAGTTAATGCTCTATGCACTGTCCCCACCTAGCTGCTGCCTACAATGCACCTACTCTGTGTTGGGCACTGGGCTAGGTGGTAGAGAAACCAACACAAAAATGTAATAGTTGGAGGCAGCTAGGTGGCACAGTGGATAAAGTACCCACCCTGGATTCAGGAGGACCTGACTTCAAATCTGGCCTCAGACACTTGACACTTACTAGTTGTGTGACCCTGGGCAAGTCACTTAACCCTCACTGCCCTGCAAAAAAAAAAAAAAAAAAAAGGAATAGTCCCTGCCTTCAAGTATCTTATATTCTATTGGGGGAGAAACAATAGATACACAGATATATAAATATAAAATATATACAAGGGGGCAGCTAGGTGGCACAGTGGATAAAGCACCCACCCTGGATTCAGGAGGACCTGATTTCAAATCTGGCCTCAGACACTTGACACTTACTAGTTGTGTGACCCTGGGCAAGTCACTTAACCCTCACTGCCCTGCAAAATAAATAAATAAATAAACAAATAAACAAACAAACAAATAAATTCCACAATATATATATACATGAGGGCCAACTAATGGTTGAATGGTTGGGGGTGGATAGCACGGGCAACTGGAGGAATCAGAGTAGTTCTTATACAGAAGGTGGCTAAAGTTCTAACAAAGCTTTCAAGAAAAGTAGACATTAGACAAATGAAGATGAGGAAACAATACACTTGGAATATGAGGGAAATTCTGTGCAAATCCACAGAGATAGATGGAATGTCATGTATGGGGGAAGAGCAAGTAGACCATCCTGGCTGGCTGGAAAGTAGAATGTATGAAGGTGAGTGATGGGCAATGAACTTGGAAGGGTAGACCTAAGCCAGACTCTGAAGAACTCTAAATACCAGAGAGAGGAGTTGTATTTTACCTTACAAACTCTCCCTCCACTCTCTTCGTCCTTCTCTCCCGCCCCTCCTCCTCTCCCTCCTTCTCTCTCTTTATTTACCCGTCTACCCTATATCTATCTTTTCAGACCTATGATTTCATCAAAGGTGAAAACTCTAATGAAGAAACTTCCTCCATTTATACAGATAGAACTTGTCTGAGCTTTATAGGATTGCATGAGTAACTGAAAGGTTAAATGACTTACCCACAGCCACATTATCAAACACACAAGCATGCACAGAGGGAGAAAGAAAGAGAAGGGGGGGCTAGGGTAACTTGATGCAATGCAATAGGCTTCTGGGTTTGGAGTCAGTAAGAGCTAAGCTCAAATTCTGTCTCTAACATTTACTAGCTGAGGGATCCTAGACACTCAACATTGACCCACCTTGGGTAATTCCCCAGAACTTACCTCCTAAATTCAAGGACTGGTAGCAATCTGTATTAATGGAGGGAGTTCTTCCACAAAGAATTTCTCATGTCACATTCTTTGCACAAACAACAAACATTCATATGAGCACATCCACTTCACCTACAATGGTATTTATTTGCTGAAATGCTTTTGTAGGTGTTTTACAGATTGTTACTTGCACACAGGCAAAATATATCTTTTAATTCACCTTGGTAGAATCTCAGTCATGTTATTATCCATGGCTGACTCTTTTTGTGCATAAAGCAACAGAGCCCAACCCACTGATGTTTACAACAAATTCCAAGGCATGATAACCAGAGGAAGATGCCAATGTCAGATTTCCACACGCAAAAATTTTCCCTTGTCTTTGATCTGGTTAATGAATCTTTTTAATTCTTTTCCCCCTCATTTATCAGTGTTATTCTACATTGAGCTATAAAAGAAGAAAATAAAAAGGCAAAGAAAATTATACTAAAAGTGAAGTTCTTGGCATTTCTTTATGGTTGCTTTGTTTTAATCAGCCCTATCTACCAGACCTCTTTCCCATTGCTACTGGCCAGGCTGGGGCTATATTTGAAATTCTTCAAAGACTTCTCCAAAGACAATATGACATGATGGATACCTGATCTCCCATGTATAAAAACCAATTCCCCTATTTCAGTAGTAATTTTGAAATCAATTGTTAAGCTCAGTTACTGAGATCAATAATACTGTAACAGGTCCAAAATTTTTCAGTGAAGAGAGTGAGAGGGAGGGCTAGAGAAAGTAGGGAGGATGGCAGGCTTTAATTTCATAATAAATATCACGGCTGGATCTTTCAAATAAAAGAGAAAATGATTGGGTTGATGCATTCTTGAAACATTGTGATTAAGAATTAAGACAGGGCAGCTAGGTGGCACAGTGGATAGAGCACCAGCCCTGGAGTCAAGAGGACCTGAGTTCAAATCCGGCCTCAGACACTTAACACTTACTAGCTGTGTGACCCTGGGCAAGTCACTTAACCCTAACTGCCTCACCCCCAAAAAAAATAATAATAATTAAGACAGTGTCATCTCTCCCCTACCCCCCACCATGCTACAGATTAGAGAATATTTCTTAAAGAATCTTTGGGTTTAAGAGATGATCCAAAGGAACAGCTAAACTCTCAACTAACTTCTCATCGAGCTGAAGGAACTTTAAAGGTCATCTAATCCATTCCCCTCTTTTTATAGCTCAGGAAAATGAGTCCTCTAGTAGTTAAGTGACTTTTAACAGAGGTCCCCTGACTCTTGAGACTTTGAGTTCTGTTCTCATTCTCATTCTGCTTCTCATTCATTCTCATTCATTGGTCATTGCATTTCCATCATGTGTAAGTCAGTGTTTCTATGCCTCTTCTCCTTTCCCTGTAATATTGTAATTAAAAAAAGAAATATTTACATGCTCAAGGATAAATTTTTTAAATGTATAGGATTAAGGATAGGTAAGAACTGTAAAGGATCAGATTTAGAACTGCAAGTTACCTCAGACACTATCCTGTTTAGCCATCTCACTTAGTAGCTGTATAATCATGGGAAGTCATGCAACCTCTCTGAGGCTGTTTCCCTAACTGTAAAATGAGGTGATTGGATTCAATGACCTCTAAGATCCTTTCTAGCTCTAAATCAATGATCTTAAGTAGACACACAGGCAACCATTGTTTTCTGTTACCTTTTTTGTGGTAAAAAGATCTAAGATTTTTGTATGCCTTTAGTATTTTCCTCTGCTTCAGATAGCTTGAAAATTGACTCCTCAATGTCTTCACAATTGTGTTACCTCCCTTTTTACCTCTTCTCTATACAGTTTGTTCTAGGCACACTGCTTTTCCCATCTTTATTCTCTTTGGTATCATTTCTAGCTTTTTTTCAAGGACATCCAAGACTTGTGATGTTGTTTCTTACAAAAATATCTTTGCAGATTTTTTCCATCTTTAATCTTCTTGTCTTTCTTCCAATTTCATCCTTTAATGCTCTTAGAATGACATTTTGTAATTGGGTCTTTTGCCAAGCCTTCATTAAACTGGTTCTGTCTTCCACTGAATCTCTCTTTAATAAAGAAATATTAAAGCTTACAATCTCTGCCATCTTTCTTCCTGTTAAGGGCTAAAATTCTAGCTAGTCTGTCTAAAATATCTAATGAGTGGTCGCCAATAAATTATAAGCTTTATCAAGAGTTAGACTTTTAAGCGTTTATTAAGGAGAATAAGAATTTGGTAAAGAGAGAGAGAAAGGCCTAGATCCCTATCTATTAAAGGGAGAGCACATTTCTAGCTCCGCTCTCCACCAGAGTCCAGAGGAAAGCGCTTGAGACTGAGCGCCAGTCTCTTCCTTCCTCCTCCCACTAGCCCGCGTCACTTCCTGATGCCAAAGAAAAGACTCCTGGTCTTGCCCTCAAAGACCTTCGCTTCATGGGCAGAACTCTTCTACAGTAAGTCTCCAGCAGGTGGCGTCATTCTAATCGGTACATTCCTAAGATTTTACAAATGCTTGGCATATAATAAGCACTATATGAATGTGAACTATTATAAGGTAATAATAGTATTGCCTTTGAATTCATTTTTTCCATTTGAAAAATAATCAGGTGTTTGACAACTGAGGCACTTTTTAGTCAGTTAGCCTGTTAATAACCATTTATTAAAGCACCTATTATATTTCAGGCATGGTGCTAAGCACCAGGGATATAAAGAATGGCAAAAGACATCTCCTGCCCTCAAGAAACCCACAATCTTGTAATCTATTTATTTTATTTTCCATTTACATGTAAGGATAGTTTTCAACATTCATTTTCATAAGATTTAGAGTTCCAAATTTTTCTCCCTCCGTCCCTTTCCTCTCCCCTCCACAAGATCGCAATCAGGTTATATATGTACAATCCACGAGTGTTCTTTTTATCAGTTCTTTCTATAGGGGTGCATGGTAAGCTTCCTCATTAGTTCCTTGGGATTGTCTTGGATCATTGCACTGCTGAGAGTAGTTAAGTCATTCACAATTGCTCATTGAACAATACTGCTGTCACTATGCACAGTGTCCTCTCAGCTCTGCTCATTAGTCTTTCAAGGTTTTTAGGGGATCATCCTGTTTGTTATTTCCTGTAGCACAAGTCCATTCCACTACAATCATATAACACAGCTTTTTCCATCATTCCTCAATTGATGGACATTCCCTTGATTCTCAATTCTTAGCCTCCACCAAGAGTCGTTATAAATATTTTTTTGTACAATTTTTCCCCCTTTTCTCTTTTTCATGATTACTATTGTTAACTGTTCCCCTTCCATAATATTCCCTTCCCCATGATATTTATTCTATTATCCATCTTCTTTCATCCTATCACTCTTCAAAAGGGATTTGCCTCTCTCTGTTCCCTCCCCCACTCTGCCCCTCCTTCTTTTGTCCCTCTCTCTGTATCCCCTTCCCCTCCTATTTTCCTGCAGGGTTATAGAGATTACTCCACCCAATTGAGTGTGTCCATTATTCCCTCCTTTGAGCCAGTTCTAATGAGATTGAGGTCTTTGAGCCAATTTTGATGAGTGTTAGGCTCATTTACTGCCCAGATTAAATAGATTACTCCACCCAGTTGGGTGTGTCTGTTAGTCCCTCCCTCAGGCAGCTCTGATGAGTTTAAGATCTTTGAGCCTTTTCTGAGTGTAAAATTCATTTATTGCCCTGTTCCTCTCCCATCTCTTCCCCCCCACTCCAAAAGCCTTTTCCTGTTACTTTCATGTAGGATTTCACTTCTGCCCTTCTCCCTCCCCCAGTGTATTCCTTTCACCGATCAATTTAACCCTAAAGATGTTATCATCTAGCCAAGTGACACAGTGGACAAATCATCACCCCTGGACCCAGGGGGATCCCAGCCAAAACCCAGCCTCAGACACAACACAGTCGCCCACTGTATGACCCCAGGTATGTCCCCCAGCTCCATTTTTTTTTTTTATGGTTCTCTAGGGTCTTGTACTTGAAAGTCAAATTTGCAATTCAATTCAGGTCTTTTCATCACAAATATCTGAAAGTCTTCTTTTTCATTAAAGTCCCATCTTTTCCGCTGAAATATAATGCTGAGTTTTGCTGGGTAGGTGATTCTTGGTTGTAATCCCATTTCCTTTGCCCTTTGGAATATCATATTCCATGCCCTCCGGTCCTTTAATGTAGAAGCTGCTAGATCTTGTGCTATCCTGACTGGGGCTCCACAGTACTTGAATCCTTTCTTTTTGGCAGCTTGCAATATTTTCTCCTTGACCTGAGAGCTCTGGAATTTGGCTATAATATTCCTAGGAGTTTTCTTTTGGGGATCTCTTTCTGGAGGTGATCGGTGGATTCTTTCTATTTTAGCTTCTTCTTCTTCTAGAATTTCAGGGCAATTTTCCCTGAGAATATCTTGGAAGATGGTGTCTAAGCTCTTTCCTTGATCATGGTTTTCAGGTAGACCAATAATTTTCAAATTATCTCTTCTGGACCTATTTTCCAGGTCAGCAGTTTTTCTCAGAAGATATTTCACATTGCCCTCTATTTTTTTATTCATTTGGATTTGCTTTATTGTGTCTTGGTTTCTCATAAAGTCACTGGCTTCCATTTGTTCAATCCTAATTCTTAGGCAATTATTTTCATCAGAGAGCTTTTGTACCTCCTTTTCCATTTGACTTTTCAAGCTGTTGACTTTTTTTTCATGTCTTTCCCATATCACCCTCATTTCTCTTTCTATTTTTTCCTCTAACTCTCTAATTTTATCTTCAAAGTCCTTTTTGAGCATCTCTATGGCCTGAGACCAATTCGTATTTTTCTAGGAAGCTTTAGATATAGGGGCCCTGATGTTGACATCTTCCTCTGAGGGTGCCCCTTGGTCTTCCTTGTTACTGAAGAAACTTTCTATAGTCCTCACCTTTCTCTGTCGGCTCATCTTGCCTTTCTTTTACTAGACTTTTAGCTCCTTAAAGTGGGGCACTGTTTCCAGGCTGCAGTATCCCAAGCTTAAGAAGTCCCAGGTGGTATGATTTAAGGAGAATCAGGTTCTTTCCTTGCCCGGCCTTTTTCCTGGTCCTAGATGACCCCAGACCAACTTGCCAATCAACCAGCTTTGTGTGTTGTGGTTGTTAGCTCCAAGGAGCCTGTGCCCCATCCCCACCTGGGCCACTTCTACTCGAGCCTACCACCTGGTTCTCAGTAGGGGTGTAAAATCCAAGTTCTGCCTAAGCACCAGCATAGACCCCTGTAGTCTCTCCCCTGCCCAGGGCTCAGCCCACTCACCAGACTGTGAGCTTAGTTCCAGATGAACTGAAGCTGGTGCTTCAGCTGATTCAGAGGCTCTGGGGGGTCTCCTTCTCTGGTGAGGACTTCCTGAGACTGGATCTGTGTCAGGGTGACTGGGGGGTTGGGCCCGACTCCTGTATCAGCACAGCAGCTCCCTCCTTCTGACCTTCCAAGCTGTTCTTTGTTAGAAGATGATTTCAGCACATTCTTCTGTGAGTTTTGCTGCTCTGGGCATTTTCCTATGACCTTATTTGGATGTTTTTTGGAGCAATCATGTCATGAGTTCGGGAGCTCACTGCCTTTCTCAAGAAACCCACAATCTAATGGAGGAAGGCAACATATAAAAAGAAGTGGAAAGTAAGGGAAAGGAAAAAGGTACCCTACATAGTAGCATGATAAAGTCCTCTGCTAGCTGGGAAATGATGAGGTAACTGCCCTGGGCACCCTCCTTAAATAGACATTTTAGGTCTTCTCATTGTGGCAATGTTTACATTCATAAAACTTCTGTATGATCTTATTATAACCAGGATTAATGCTATTTTGTCAATCCATGTGTCACTTTGGGGGAGGGGGCATTAATAACTTATTTATTGTCATTTAAAAGTCCTTAAAAGGACTTCAAACTTTTTGGTGAAACAAAGGTCCAATACCAAAATATTTCTGGTGATTTTCTATGGGTGTCAGAAATACAATGTGACAATTTCCAAAAAACTAAAAAATGGGTATTGCTCAGAGGTTGACTAAAGGCTGTGTGGTGGGTGTGAGTAGGGTGAAGCACATTAAAAACAGGAATTACAAAGGAGAAGTAGAATAGAGCATGCAGTCAAAGGAATGAATAAAAAAGGGCATGGGCTGGTCATGAAAAGAGAATGAGGGATGACTAGTGGTCAGGCTGTGCTCCATTAGTATCCTCTCCATGTCAAGAGAAATAGAGAAAGACACCAAGCAAGTATGATAGACTCTCTATGGTGAGCTTGTAGGCAAATCTGGACAAGAATTTCACAAGATGGATAGGCATGAATGAGTTGTGGTCTGCCCTGCTGAAGGGAATACCTACATCAATTAGACCCCAGATCCATTTGAGTATTTGATACTCAAATATACCAAGCTGCATTTTCTATTCCTTTGTATTTTAATAATACTGATTTAAAAGTGATGACCACAAATTTACTGAGAACTGACTGATCACCACCTCCTCTCCATTCCCAGGCCAATGAATTGTCTGGGACTAACCAATCTTTGTCAATTCCAGACTCTTGTCTTATGGATCTCCCCCAAACAAACTATTCCCTCCCAAAGATTCCCCACCTTACTCCCAGGACTTTGGGTTATTTTGTAAAAGGGTCCAGTTACATGTAGTAGTTTCGATTTCGAGTTAAGTAGCTTCTATACTTAATTAATGGGTAGTCTCATAGGTCCCTTTGTTAAAGGTTCATTTACATTAAGCTCCCTTTATTCTGTTACCCCATATAAACCCTGTCCTGGTTCCCATCTTTGGGTATTCCTAGCATCTTGCTTTGGGATACCTGGAGCTATAGTTTCTCTGCCCCATTAAAGACCTTACTTCTCCTTATAGATGTGAAAAATGATTATAGATGTGAAATATTGATTGTTTCACTAATTTACAGGTTAACAAAAGTAATTTTGAGAATTAGAGAACATGGAAAGTAACAGTGTACAGGTTTGATGTATGACTATTTGATATTAATAATTTGCTGTGTCACAATGAATTCTTAACAATCTGGATCTACCTCAAAACTCTAGTAACTTCCAGGTAGTAGGTGAAGCATTAAGAAGTTGGTTTAATATTTTCTTCATGTAGTGAATAAGAGCTTAACAGCTTTCATATCTTAGAGAAAGGCAATATGGCATAGTAGGACAACCTCTGAACTTTCACTTGGGAGAGATCTGGGTTTGAATTCTACCTCCAATATTTTTAAACTATGGGACCATGTCATTTTATCTCTCTAAGCCTCATTTTTCACATCTATAAAATGAAGGTGACAATAATGGCATCTATTCCCATAGGATTTTTACAAGACTCAAATGAGATGTATATAAAGTACTTTGCAAATCTTAAAGTGTTATATAAATGCCAGTTGTTATTTCTGTGTTGCTTCTGAAAATAACCCATGGTTAGGTCATTTAATTTCAGGATTGTAAGCTGGAAGCATTACTCAATTTAATTAAATTTCAATAGGATAAATATTTCTTAAATGCTGATTTTATAATAGCCACTGAGTTAGATGCAGGAGATACAAATAGGTTCCTGGAGTCATATATTTAAGTCCAAGAGGGACCTTGCAAGTCACTTAATAGAGCTCCCTTATTTTAAAAATAAGAAACTGAGGCCAGGAAAACTATCAAGGTCACATGAGTAGTATCAAAGGTAGGAATTGAACCTGTTGAATATTAAATATAGTTTTTGTCACCATCCTCCTACAAGATAATAAACAGGTCAGAGACATCAATAATATCTCTTACAATTTGTTCATCCAGATCAGAGAAGGCTATTTCTGCCTTTCCTATCAGAAGTAGGTACCTCACAGAAACCAGATCAGAGAATGGATAGGAAAAACAGAATAACAATTTATTTTGTCCCAAGAAGAAAGAAACTATGATCATGTGGAGACCCTTCCTAAAAGGGCTTGGGTACTCCCTCTTTCTGAGGGTATATAAGAATTTTTTTTGTCCATGGGTTACAGAATGTTATCAGTTTCAATACAGAAGCAAAGGCAGTTTAACAATTTCAGTTATAACAAGTATGGAGGAAATACTGAATCATCATGATAAGATTACAGGATTGCAAAAAAGGATTTGGCAAGGATGAGGACCCCGAGATGTCCCCATAAAATAGGGACTTGCTATCCTTAGGAAAAAGAAGTTGCCGGGTAAGAACTTTTATCAGCTAGCTATCTGGGTTCAGTTTAGAGTTCAGTTAAAAGACATTTTGCTCCTATTAACCCAGGATTTCATAAGAAATACTTTTGAAGGGGCAGCTAGGTGGCGCAGTGGATAGAGCACTGGCCCTGGATTCAGGGGGACCCGAGTTCAAATCTGTCCTCAGACACTTGACACTTACTAGCTGTGTGACCCTGGGAAAGTCACTTGACCTTCATTGTCCTGCCAAACAAAACAAAACAAAACAAAACAAAAAAACAAATACTTTTGGATAAGGCACCTTCATAAAATCCAGGTGATCCATATATTCATGTTAACAAACCCAAGTCTTCTGAGTCCAAAGCCAACACAGATGAAGTTAATGGCATAGTTGCTACCCTATAAGCTAATATCCTAAATAAATTTACTAACTAGTAGAAGAATATGACATATAAACAATTAACTATATTTTTAAGTTGCTATTAAATACATAAAAGAAACCAAAAAGAGTGATCTGAGAGATTTAAGGAAAGAGGGACAATTTTTGTAAGCAGATATCCAAGAAAGTATCAAAGATATTAGTAGGCATACATGCCTGGGGGGTTAGGGAATAGAATGACATTGTCACAGGAATGGGAAAGAACAGGGATAAATTGGGAGAGAGAAAAATGAAATTGCGAAGAGTGAGCAATCAGGTTTGGTTAGAGAGTAATGTTTGAAGGGGAATGTCATCAAAAAAGTTAGAAGATGGTGGACAATCTTAAATAATAAAAGAGTTTTGTATTTCATATTTTAAGGAATGGAAAGATACTAATAGCTCTTCAGGGAAATGACACAATTACATTTCTGCCTTAAGAAGATGTCTTTTGAGGTAGTGTGAAGGATGGACTAGAAATGGGAGAAACTAGAGGCAGGGAGAGCAGTTGGAAGTTGTTGTAGTTGCCTGCACAAGAAGTGATGAGCATTTGAATTAGGGTGGTGATTGTGTGAATGGGAGGGAGGAGGTAAATGGAAGAGATTAGGAAACTAGAATCAGTTTGGCAACTGATTGGGTATGCAGTGAAGGATAGAGAAGAGTCAAGAAGGGACAGCTAGGTGGTGTGGTGGATAAAGCACCAGCCCTGGATTCAGGAGGACCTGAATTCAAATCTGGCCTCAGACATTTGACGCTAGCTGTGTGACCCTGGGCAAGTCCACAACCCCCATTGCCCTGAAAAAAACCCAAAACCCAAAATTCAAAGAGAAGAGTCAAGAAGTCTATAAGCTTCTGAGTCTAGATAATGGGAAAACAATGGTGCTAATAACAGAAATGGGGGGAGTCAAAAAGAATGTGAAGGTTTTATGGAGAAAATAATGCCATTTGAGTTATATTAAGTTTTTGGAGTCTCTTGGTAGTGCATTGAGATGGAGGTATACATTAAGAGAAAGATCTCCCAG
Source organism: Dromiciops gliroides (assembly GCF_019393635.1). Lineage (NCBI taxonomy): Eukaryota > Metazoa > Chordata > Mammalia > Microbiotheria > Microbiotheriidae > Dromiciops > Dromiciops gliroides. The sequence continues at coordinate 72,827,982 of NC_057863.1, forward strand.
ACTATTCTCTGGTTATAATTGGGAGAAACATGGATTAGTTTGTAAATTCAAGTGAAATCATCCTCTGTGCTTTTCAGAATATCCCAGTGGTCTACTCCCACCAGTTGAAGCACTCACATATCTATAGGTTGTTACAGTAATATGCCACCTACCTGGAACTCAGTTATTTGGAAACTTCCTGTTTTTAATAGCTTAGAATCAGGAAATAAGAAAAATCAGCCTCTGAGGAGCAACCAAAATAGGTGTTCCAATCTCCTTTCACATTACTCTCAAGAGAGCCTTTCTCTAGATTCTATGGATGCTTATTTTATGTTCTTTATATAATTCTAACATACTCGCATATCTATTTCCTATGTCCTCACTCAGAAATTATTAACTCTGACTTTTTAACACAGTTTTAACAAACTTGTTGTTTGGCTTCTAAGCCCCATAGCAGATTAGAAAAAGTAAACTAGACAGTGGGAGACTGATGTAGGCCTGACACACTGAGAGAAATGAGTAATATAGTTGGTATTTCTATAACACTTTAATATTTACAAAGAACTTCGCAGCTAATTGATTCAACAGAGTTTTCCCAGGAGGCCAAGGTTGAAAATACTATTGCCCTTGTTGCACAGTTGAGGCATAGAGAGTTAAGAGATTGAGCTGTGATTGCACAGTTAATAACTATCAGAGGCAGGTTTCGAACACAAGACTCTCTTGTCTCTTAAGTCCAAAGTTCTTTCTAGCTCATTGTGTTGTCTCTAAAGCAGAAGCATATAACAGTTGGACAGCAAGGGAGAAGACAGACATTTTTCATGCTTGGTTCCAAAAGGCAAAAACTAGGAGTGCTGGCTGGAAGCTGAGAGGAGATAAGATTAGGCTGAATGTAAGGGAAAATTTCCTAATAATTATAGCTAACCAAAAATGAGATTAGCTGAAGAACCTCATTGGAGATCTTCAAACAAAGGTTGGTTAACTGACTACTTATTGGGTATGCTATGGAGGGGATGTTTTTTCATATGTAAATTACTCTAGGTGATTACTAAGGTCATTTCTGATTTTGAAATGCTAAGAGAGAGATATAAAACCTTAAAAAACACAACAGGGGGCAGCTAGGTAGCGCAGTGGATAAAGCCGGCCCTGGATTCAGGAGTACCTGAGTTCAGGTCCGGCCTCAGACACTTACTAGCTGTGTGACCCTGGGCAAGTCACTTAACCCTCATTGCCCTGCTAAAATTAAAAAAACAAAACAAAACAAAACAAAACAAAAAAAAAACCAACAGCCTGAGGACTTTGGGTGTAGAGTTAAATAGGCAGAAGACTATCATTGCGTCATAATATGATAAGAAAGCCATAAACCATGAAGCTTGATACTTCCCATTGAGGAGATACATTTGAGAAAGATGATTTAATAAAAAAAATTAAAACAAAAGGAAAAAAATCAGTCTTTAAGAGTAAATCTATAGCACTAAAGGAAACAGCTTTCCAGGTTGATGCATTATCTGCTAGGTTTAGATAGTCAAACATTTCTTGCCTTTCATGCATTGGTAATAGTAAACAACCTATTAGATAATAAATTTGTGGGATAAAAGAGAGAATTCACATCCCAAATGTGTCAGACAAAACCCAGGAAGTGATTTATGTCCCAGAAGAATGTGATTCCATAAATACCCACAAGTGTGATAGACTGACCATGTACAGCCCAATGTGCCCAAAAAATCCACCCTATCAACTTCTTCCACAATTTCTGGAATGACTTAATTTTTCAAAATAAATTTATTATTTTCTTTTTTGTTTGTTTGTTTGTTTTTTGTTTTTTTAGTGAGGCAATTGGGGTTAAGTGACTTGCCCAGGGTCACACAGCTAGTAAGTGTTAAGTGTCTGAGGCCGGATTTGAACTCAGGTCCTCCTGACTCCAGGGCCGGTGCTCTATCCACTGCGCCATCTAGCTGCCCCTATTTTCTTATTTTTAAATTTCTTTTCTTTTTAAATTTTGAGTTCCAAATTCTCTTTCCCTCTCAACCTAACCTCCTTCCATTGGGAAGGCAAGCAAACTGATAACTATTATATATGTGAAATCATGCAAAACATATTTCCATATTATCCACAATACACACAAAAGTGACCAAAAAATAAAGTGAGAAAGTTATACTTCAGTTTGCACTCAGAGTTCATCAGATCTCTCTCTGGAGGTAGATACCATTTTTTCATCATGAATCCTTTGGAATTGTCTTGGACAATTGCATTGATCAGAGGAGCCAAGTGTTTCACAGTTGGTCATCATTACAACATTGCTCTTACTGGACACCAGTGATCTCGTGATTCTTCTCACTGTACTTTACATTAGTTTATATAGGCCTTGCCATGTCTTTCTGAAATCACCCCCTCATCGCTCCCCACAACACACTATTACTCCATCCCAATCAGATACCACAACTTGTTCAGTCATTTCCCCAACTGATAAGCATCCTCTCAATTTCCAATTATTTACCACCACAGAAAGGGTTGCTATAAATACTTTTGTACATATAGGTCCTTTTCCTTTGATTTCTTTGAGGTACAGACGTAGTAGTGGTATTGATAGGTCAAAAGGTATAGGGTTTTATAGTCCTTTGGGCTTAGTTCTAAATTGTTTGCCAGAATGATTGGATTAGTTCATAATTCCACTAACAGTTTTATCATCATCACCACCCTCATCATCCCTATCACCGTCATCATCATAATTATTTTCTCCCAACCCCTGCTGTATTTGTTATTTCTGCTAAGTGAGAGTTTGTAAGAAAATAATGGGCTTTGTCAAGCCCAAAGGCCCCTGGGCTCGGGGATTGATTTGGACTGATTGGATTGACTGAGATTGAATGACTTCCCTGATTAACTCACTTAAAGTTAATTCAATTGAAGCCACACCTGCCTGGCCCTCAGGAGGATGTGTTCTCAGAGACTTAGGACTCTGACCTCAACATGGGACCACCCTCAAGTCCAGTGAACCAATGGATTTGGGTGATGCTAGCCAATTGGCTTGAAGCAGTGTGGAAGGATCACCTCTCCTTGGGATGCAGAGGAAGCTTCCACCCTCAGTTTATCTCTCAAACAGGCTGGTGGTGGAGAAATTGAGAAAGAACCAGGCAAGGTTGGAACACTAGGCTAGATAGGCCTTTTCTGAACTTTCTGACCCAGGTGTTCTTTTTCTAATAAATGCTTAATGCCCCCAAACTGGTCCTAAAGCTTCTAATTTATAAGTAAACCCCAGCTAGCTTTCCCTATACTTGGGAGAGGAATAAGGTGACCACATATTAAATTTTAAATGTCACAAGGTGGTACCACAAGGTTGTTTTAATTTGCATTTATCTAATGAAAAGTGATTTAAAGAATTTTTATATTACTGTAGATAGCTTTGATTTCTTCTTCTAAAATCTGCCTATTCATATCATTTGCCTATTTATCAATTAGGGAATAGCTCTCATCTTTATAAATTTGACTCAGTTCCCTATATATTTGAGAAATAAGGTTTTTATCAGAGAAACTAACTAAAATTTTTTGGTATTATGTCGCTGTGTGGGGAAGCTAGGTGGTGCAGTGGATAAAACATCGGCCCTGGGTTCAAAAGGACCTGAGTTCAAATCTGGCCTCAGATACTTGCTAGCTGTATGACCCTGGGCAAGTCACTTAACCCTCATTGCCCTGCAAAAAAAAAATAAAGAAAAGAAAATAAAAAGATATTATGTCACTGTGGGTCACAACCCCACATGGAATCACATAACTGAATGTGGGCTTTGTGAAAAATTTGGCGGCAATAAAAGGTTATGTAAACCTAGTTTATATACCCATATACCTGGGGTCCCATAAAAATTTCTTGGGTGAAAAGGGGTCATGAGTGGAAAAAGTTTAAGAAGCCTTGGTCTATGGTACCTTTTAGCAAAACATAGTTTTCCTGATTTTTCTTTTAATTAGGCTTAGTTTTTCTTTTGCTTTGTCTAAGATCATTATTGCTACCCAGGCCTGTTTTGCTTCAATTGAAGCATAATAGATTCTGCTCCAGCCCTTTATTTTAATTTTGTGTGTTTTTCAATTCAATTCTCTTGTAAACAATATATTGTTGGATTCTAATTTATTTTTTTTCTTTTTTTTTTCTAGTTTCTAATCCATTGTGCTATCTGTTTCTGGTTTCTGGTTGAGTTTATCTCATTTAAATTCACAGTTACGATTACTGTGTTTTCCCTTCCATTCTATTTTCTTATCCTTATTTCTGTCTTCCCCCCTCTTTTTATCCTATCCCACCTCAAAAAATTGTTTTGCTTCTAATGATTGCCTCCCTTAATCTCCCCTTCCTTTTATCATTCCCCCCAACATTTCTTATCCTTTTCCCCTCCTGTTTCCTTATTGAGTCCAAAAGATTTCTATATTCACCTGAGTGTGTATGTGTACTTTTCCCTCTTTGAACCAATTCTGATGAGAGTGAGATTCAAGCATTGCCCTCCACACACCATCACCTTCATTTTCCCCTCCATTATAAAAGCTCTTCCTTGCATGCCTCTTTCATGTGAGAAAAATTTCCCCATTCTACTTCTCCCTCCTTCTCCTGGTGCATTCCTTTTTCTTATTCTTTCATTTCCCCCCCCCCCCATCATCCCTACATGCTTTCTATTTATGTAGACCCCTAATAACAATAAAGTTCTTAGGAGTTATAAGTATCATCTTCCCATGTAGGAATGTAAACAATTTAAACCTATTAAGTCTCTTATGATTTCTCTTTTAAGTTTATCTTTTTTTGCTTCTCTTGAGTCTTGTGTTTGCATGTCACACTTTCTATTTAGCTCTGGTCTTCTCATCAGGAATACTTGGAAATCCTCTATTTCACTAAAAACCCATTTTTTTCTTTGAAGGATTATAATGGGTTTTACTGTATATGTTGTTCTTGGTTGTATCCTAGCTCCTTTGCTTTCCAGAATATCATATTCCAAGCTATCTGCTCCTTTAAAATAGAAGCTGCCAGATTTTATGTCACCTGACTATGGCTTCATGACATTTGAATTATTTCTGATTGCTTACAATATTTTCTTTTTCAGATCAGGAGGTCTGAAATTTAATTAAAATATTTCTGCAACTTTTCATTTTAGGATATTTTTCAGGAGGTGATTAGTGGATTCTTTCAACTTCTATTTTACCCTCTGGATTGAAGATATATGAGTAGTTTTCCATAATTCCTTAAAATATGATGTCCAGGCTCTTTGTAAAATTGTGACTTTCAGGTTGCCCAATAATTCTTAAATTATCTCTCCTGAATCTATTTTCTAGGTCAGTTGTTTTTCCAATTAGGCATTTCACATTTTCTTTTATTTTTTTTTCCTCTTTTGACTTTGTTTTATTGTTTCTTGATGTCTCATGGACTCATTAACTTTGTTGCCCAATTCAAATTTTAGGTAATGATTTCTTCAGTGAGCTTTTATACCTCTTTTTCCATTTGGCCAATTCTGCTTTTTAAGGAACTTTTTTTTTCTTCAGTGAATTTTTGTGCCTCTTATCAAGCTGTTAATTCTCTTTTCATGTTTTTTTTTTTTTTGCATCGCTCATTTTTTTTGCAATTTTTCCTCTATCATGTTTATCTTTGTCTTTAAAGTAGCTGTTTATAGTCAAGGCTTTTTTATTTGTTTGTTTTTGTTTTTCCTGTTTGGTCATTTTCCCAGGCTATTTCTTTTCTTCTTTTTTCTTTTTTCAAGTGAGGCAATTGGGGTTAAGGGATTTGCCCAGCGTCACACAGCTAGTAAGTGTCTGAGGCCGGATTTGAACTCAGGTACTCCTGACTCCAGGGCCGGTGCTCTATCCACTGCACCACCTAGCTGCCACCCAGGCCATTTCTTGACTTTGAATTTTATGTGTTAGTTAGACTCTGGAGGTGCGGAGGCGCTGTCCCAAGCTTCAGTTTTTTTCATGCTGCTGTTTTCAGAGATAGTTCTAGGAGTCTGCAAGTTTTCCATGCTTCCAAGATGCTATGACTCCAGAAGAGCTATGGTCATTGCTTTCCTGGTCTGTGCTCTGATCTTTGCCTAGGAAGGGCCCTTCCTCCCCCTACAGCCACAAGTACTAGTGTTCTTCTCTGCCTTGGAACTGTGACCAGAGCCCCTACTCCCTTGTGTCTGACCACAAACACTTGTCTCCACCCTGGAACTATGACCTAGAACTATAACTCAGAACTGGTTATGGTCAATAGAGTTGCCAATCAGCACTGGCTGCAATCAGTGCCAGCAAAGGGTTGCCTGTCTTTCTTTCTGGCCAGTTGTCTGACACGCTTACTATCTCTGGGCTGAGAGCTCCCAAAACTGCTGCCTCCAAAGCCCACTACTAGTGTGGCATTCAGTCTGGACAGGCCCCCCATGCCAGTGTCACAGACCTTTTCTGCCTATATCCTAAGTTGTCTTATGCTGAAAACATATCCCACGCCAACCTTTTGTTGGCTCTGGTGCTCCAAAATTTGATTTGAGGTATTTTTTTCAAGTTGTTTGGAGAGGAACAAAGGGTTGAGTAGAGTTGTTTCCTATACTCCACCATCTTTATAAAGATCTGAAATATCTTTTTAAAATGTCATTCAATTAAATGCAATAGGTAGCATTTCTAGAGAGCTATAAGCACTTAAATATGTTACTTCCTTTCATCCTCCTAATAACCCTGGGAGATAGGTGTCCTATTTTATAGATTATTTTCATTTTTATAAATCAGGAAACTGAGGCTCAAAGAGACTTCCGCAGGGTCACACAGATATTAAAAAACATAATCTTCATTCAAACTCAGGGGGCAGCTAGATGACACAGTGGATAAAGCACTGGCCCTGGATTCAGGAGTACCTGAGTTCAAATCTGGCCTCAGACACTTAACACTTACTAGCTGTGTGACCCTGGGCAAGTCACTTGACCCCAATTGCCTCACCAAAAACAAAACAACAACAAAAAAAAAACAAAAAAACTCAGGGCTTCTGACTCCAAATCCAGTTCTCCCTTTTACACCAGACCTATGTAATTCCTACTCCTTTTCTTCTTGCTTTTCATTTCCTTTACATTGTAACATCAGGCAGTTGGGCATTGTGTTGTGGCTGAAATTGATACAAGCACACAAGCACATACAGAATATGTAAGATTTAGTTCCTAGGATGTCTGAATTGAAAGAAACCCAAGACATCCATCTTGTATTATTCCACATATCCTCACAGGTACTCACGGAGAACAAAGCAAATCTGAAGCTTTATGTGCCCTTTAAAAGATAAAATCTTCAGACAGAAGCTTGCCAGGGTCTACATAAATGTTCTTCCAAATGGTTTGTGCATCATCTAATAACAATAATAAATATCTCCTGCTCACACTAAACCACCAGTTTGCAATTGATTCTGAGCATTACTTCACAAGGAAGTACACTGATGGACAATGTAAATTAACAACCAAACACAATGGGCAATAAATTTGAATAACATATTCAATCTTCCAAATGCCCCCAGGGCAGGGAAAGGATTAGACTTCCCAAGGTTCAAGTGCATAGAAAAAAGAATAAATACCTTGTTTTCTTGGAGATATAGCTAGGTCTGAATAAAGCTTAATTCCAGTTGAACAATATACACCTTACCCTGAAATTTGGTGTCTGGATAAATCAACAGTCCCCCTTTTCAACCTTTGAATGAGTTTGTAAGGAAAGCAGTGAAAAAGAATAAACCAGTCAACAATTCCAGAAACAGACATATCAGTTAAGCAAAAGGTAACTTTTAAAGAGCAGAGAAAAACCCTTTCCCTAAATGTATGTTTTTCTTGGGGCAATTTAAGTTGGGCTATGAATGATGTAGTAATTATAGAAGAAATATTTTTTGTACATTGGAATTTCCCTCGAAGAAATCAATCAGACATTTCGGAAAGCTCTGCATTAGTAGTGGAGTTTTGTGGCTTTTTCCATGTCCAAAGGCTGGTTTAATAACAGTTTTAGTCCTAGATTACTGCAGGTGTAGAGAATTCCTGAGAGTTTGCTTCGATAGGGCTACTCCAGTATCCATCCACTCTAAGGAAAACCCAGATGTGCAATGCAGTAAACAGTCCCTATGCTAGGATGGCAGTAAGATTCATTACAAAATAAAACCCTCTGGAGTCACTAGACACCAAGGTTCCAGTTCTCTTAACTTTCTCACAATCCTTTCTTCTTTGAGATTGCTTGCAGGACCAGGGAGATATTCCCAATTATGTCCAGTGGGGGGGTCAAGGAAATGCGTTTTTCTGCCTGAATTCCTCTTCCATTTTCCTCCTCATCCTGGTTCTTATGATCATCACAGAATCTATATCACATTTCCAGTTGGGCCCACAATAATTCATTAGGTGAGTCATTCCTCTCCCCAGAAATTCAAGTAAATCTGTGTTCTGTGGGAGCCAAAAGAACTGCTACTCTACTATCCAAGTTTACACCTCAGGGACACTTGGGAAACAAATTTTGAAAAATTTCCTTTACCACAAGTTGGGACTCAGGCTTATGAAACTATGAATATTGAGAGTTCCTAGGTCTTGGAGGTCTTTAAATATGTTCCAAGCAAGTTTATTGGCTAAACCATGGCTGTAGAAAAGCAGAGCTCATTCTTGAGGGAGATAGTCAATGGGATCTGATCTTCAGATTAAAGATGATCAGAAATCAAATCAGGTTGTACACTAATCTAGACCCAGAGTTTTAGGATTGACTTGGAATTCTACCAGCTTTTGAAAGCTGGAAGAAAGGACACCAGATGCCAGAAATGACTTTAATAATTTTGACAGATATGTCAGAGCTTAGTCCTGGGGCACTGGGAAATTAGCAACCAGGTAAACTGACTGGCAGCCAACATGTAGACCAACAGGTGGAAATCATGTCTGAGATGGAAAGGACTCATTTGTAGCCACTACTTTGACTCAGTTGGGGTGAATCAAATCTATTGTCTGGAGAAAGAGCTTGAAACAGTAGTTCTTAGGAAAGAACCTCCCCAAAATCTTGGCTCATCCAGCCTTCCATTTCTCCTGCCCAGAAACTGATCTCTTCATGAAAAAGAATGAGGTAATGAAATCTGCCCAAAGTATAAGGCCCTCATTATTATCTCAACTGTAGAGCAATACTCTCTGTTCCTGATCTTTGACCCACTGGACCACCTACACCAGCCCTTCCTTTTTGCTAAATTGAACCTGAAAGGCAGCCAACAACATCATCTGGATTTGTGAAAGAAAAGAGTGACCTATGACATTCAGGGTGTATAATGCCCAGTCTCTCTTGGTTTTCCAGGGTTTCATGAACTGTGGCTTTCAAGACTGGCCAAACTGCAGTATTGGCTTAGATGCCATTTTAGCCCTAATCTGTAAAGAAACTGGTGCAAAATTTTCTCCAATGCCCACACCATCTTTTTGATAAGTTAGAGGGATGCCAAATAGACAGAAGGAATTAAAGTTCCTGGAACGTATGATCATTTGAAGTGAGGTACAAACAGAGATATGAGTCCCAACAGATGGCTCTTCCTAGAGGTGCATGGGGGACCTGTTCTGGGACCATATTAACACATCAGGAGTGGGGAAGGAGGAAACATAAACAGTTACTATAGAGAGTTAAGTCATTCAGATCCCAGGATACCCTGCATCTTGCCTCCAGATTTCACACAGAACTCCCCACTGGAACACCTACTCTCATGACTGATTTTTCACTCATCTCAGCCCAATTAATTTGTTTCTTGTAAATTGCGTTGATGCCTTTGTTTTATACTACAAGTATTTCCCTAGTCAACTATTTCACACACCAACACTGAGCCTTCCATTTTAACACAGCTAAAGAGTTAAGCAAAACTTATCAATAAAGACACCACATAAGAATTCATTTGCAAAATTCCATACCCATAGTCCCTCACCTCTCCTGAGTAGCAAGGAACTATGTTTTGCATCATAGATTCAGAGCTGGAAGGGAAGGGACTTCAAAGTCTATGTAATATACTCCCTTCACTTTACAAATGAGGAAACTAAAGGAAGCCCAGGGAAATTAGGATATTCACATTAACTGGGGTAAAGTAAAATAATTGTTTTGACATACAGTAAACTAGAGATTTTTGCATCTTTACAAAAACAACTTTTTACATGAATTATCCCCTTTTTGCACCAACAATTTGTTTTACATGATTTAGCATTGCTTGCATTCCCAAGATTTTGATGTGTATTTTAATTTGGGAATTCTGAAACCAACTAGCCTTTCTAGGTGCTGCTTCTACCCCTTTTAGCAATTTCCTGTTTTATGTAAACTGCTTTACACTTTTAATATTGCTGTGATGTTTATAATTTTTTGATCTTCCTAGGCTTGTAAGTCTTAGTAAAAGTCTCTGAACTCTCATCATCTCTCATTTGTGAGCATCTTTCTTGATTTTAAACCCATACACAGATAGATAATCTGGATAATTTCTTTAAGCATCTGCCCTATTTCCTTTGGTACTAGCTTTATGCAGAATGGATGTGTAATTAAAAGAATCAGATCCTTGCCATTGGTCCACCTCTCTTTGTGCCATGTTTAAGTTATTTGTCCACCTGGTTAAGAAAAATAAAAATGTAATGCTTTGTTCTTTGTTGGTTTGCTTTTTCAATTTCTTACTTGAATTCAAACTGTTGTTATACCATTTATGTTCCTTGCCATGTACTGGAAGTAGTCATATGACTTACATTTCTAATCTGTTGGCTTCAATCTTTGGTCATGGATGAAATCGTGTTAAAGCACAAATGTATTTACCAAACCAATTTCGTTTCCCCGAACATGCTGACAGATATTCAGAGGAACAGTTGGTAAGTGGAGACCATTCAAAAAATTCTACTCAGTTGCTACGAGAAGAAATAGCAGTCAGTTTTTATTCTGGTAAACTATTCAGAAGAGACCCTCTTGAACATAAATGGAATCTGAAATAAGTCTGCTATTACTCAAGTAGCCTGAATACTTCAGTAAAGAATTACTTTGGTCTAGGAAGAGAACAGTGTGTGTGGCTGCCAGTTTTCAGTATCAAAGTAAGAATTGTTTTTGCCACCTTAATTTTTTTGTTTTTTATTACATGAAATCTTTGGTGGTGGTGACTCAGTTGAAGGAAGCTTCCTAGACTAACAATTGGTGGATCAAGTTTCCAACCTGCCTTGAGTTTAGCATTACCTCCACTGTGGTCTAAGAGAGGAGTGTGATGGAGAAAGCTAGAACTATGTCATCTGCAGCAAATCATTAGCTGTGACTTTGCTAATTTGGATTTAGATACTAGGCCTAAGATAAATGCCTATGAAAAAAGTATCATTTTGATAAAGTCACTGGTGTTCATTATGAAATGATGGTGGAAAAAATCAGCTGGAAATGAGACCACTCGCAGAAAACTCTAAACAAAAGAGCCTCATGGGTGCTTGAAAGCTCCTTGAAACCCATCCTAGCCCCACTGGATTTCCATGTAATAATAATAATAATAATCACAATCATAATAGCTGTCATACACATCTCCAACTATATGGCAGGCACTAGACTAAGCCATTTGGAAGTAGCATCTCATTTGAACTTCACAACCATGGAAGGTAAGTGCTATTATTATTCCTGTTTTATAGGGAAACCAAATTAAGGAAACTGAGGCAGACAGAGCTTAAGTGACTAAGTCCAAGGTCACACAGCTAGTGTCTGAGGACATATTTGAATTCAAGTCTTCTTGACTCTAGACCCAGCATTTTCTCCACTGTGTCGCCTAACTTTCCTTTCTCTTGGACCCTAACTTGGCTAGGTATGCTTCCTCCTCTTGACTTTTCACTTTTGATCCCCTTCCCACAATATTATGGACTGATTTCTTGGCAAAAGATGGTGATTTAGAATTAGTAAGCACCATTGGTCTAGCCCCTATTGGGCATATTTCCTCACAATGCTTTTTGCAACATTAGGGGAGTACCCCAGCCAAAAGTTTGAAATTCAGCACTTAAGATATATAACTCTGAGGTTATTAAGTGATTTACCTTAGATTGTCCAGGTAATAATAATCAGAGATAGGATTTCAACTCTGATACACTGATTCCAGAGCCAGTTACTATATTATAATTCTTTATTATCTATAAGAATCCTAATGTGGAAATCAGAAGATGACTTTAGTTTTGACTCTGCCACTAATGAGTCATGTGACCTTGAGCAAGTTAACTAACCTTAGACCTCAGTTTTTTCATTTGGTAAAATTTGAGTGTAAGATTAGCTATGATCCCTTCTGCTCAGATAAGAAGAACCACTGGCCACACAAGGTTTTTTGAAAGGGAAATAGATCAATGGCAGCTAACTAGTGTACTGGAAAGAGCCCTGAATTTGGACCCAGAGGGTTTTGAAAGCCAGTTTGGCCACTCACAAGTCATGTGACCTTGAACAAATCAGTTAGCTTCTGTGGGGCTTAATTTTCACCTCCATAAAATGAGAAGAATTACATAGAGGATCTATAAAGCCAGTTCCAATTGTAAATCTAATGATTCCATGAGAAGAGGTACTGTATTATGGGATAATCATCTCAAAAAACATCTTAGGGGGCCTTGAAACACCCCAAATAGATAAGAAGCACATGCCAGATTGGAAGGAAACTGCTCACCAGCAAATGAATTTGATACTACGACTAATATGAGGAGAATTAGATTTGGCTGAGTGCTAAATGGGACAAAAAATTAGATATGAACAAAGGCACAACTGTTGGGCAAACACAGTGAAAGGAAATAGGTAGCCTATGGACCAGCTGTCATAGAGATTTCTGTGTGCCAAAGTGGCAAATATGTTAATTGCTAGTTAAGCCATCACCTGGGAGGTCAAGGGAGCTTACAATCAGAAAGGGATGTTCATGGGCAAAAGAAAGAAGTATAATGCCTGTGTTCTTGCCCAATATTATTGCCTTGTGTAATCTGGCATCCAGCTGGGATTAACAAAGCTGAATAGGGTTTCATTTGACAAGCATTCACCAAACATGCATTAAGTACTTGCCACTATTATGTGATGATATCTAATAGCTAGATAGTGCAGTGGATAGAGCATTGGGTACGGAGTCAGGAAGACCAAGTTCAAATCTTGATCTTTCTCCCCAGTCTATAGAGTGGCTCCTTCCTTGTTGCCCTACACATATATCCATGCCTTTTCCTTCCTTAAAATACCCTCATTGATCTTGTTATCTCTTCCAGTTAACATCCTATATCTCCCCTCCCCTTCCTACTGAAATTTATTGAGAAGACCACTTACAATTGGCCTCTCTACTTTCTCTCCTCTTCCTCTTCCCAAACTCTCTGCACTATGGTTTTTGATTATCTTCTTTACCTGAAACTGCTCGCTTGCGCTCACACTCTCTCTCTCTCTTTTTTTTTAGTGAGGCAATTGGGGTTAAGTGACTTGCCCAGGGTCACATAGCTAGTAAGTGTTAAGTGTCTGAGGCCAGATTTGAACTCAAGTACTTGTGAGTCCAGGGCTGGTACTCTATCCACTGCACCACCCAGCTGCCTCTGTGAAACTGCTCTCTCAAAAGTTACCAATAATCTTTTCATTGCCAAATAGAACATTTTTTTTCTCAATGCTCATCCTTCTCAACCTCTCTGTAGTCTTTGATGCTGTTGATCAGCTTTTTCTTAATACTCTCATTTCTCTAGGTTTCCATGACAAATATTTTCTCCTGGTTCTCCTCTTACATGTCTGAATTCTCCTTCTCAGGCTTCTTCACCAAATCTTCATCCAGGTGCAATTCACTAACTAAATGAGTGTTCCCAAAGGCTGCAACCTGGGCCCTATTCTCTTCTCTTTTTATACTACTTGGTTTAGTGATCTCATCAGCACCCATGGATTCAATTATCATCTCCATGCAGATGATTTCCAGATGTATTTATTTGTCCCTAATATCTCTCCTTGGGTCAGCTAGGTGGCATAGTGGATAGAGTCTGGGGTCTGGAGTCAGGAAGACTCACCTTCTCCAGTTCAAATTCAACCTCAGACACTTACTAGCTATGTGACCCTGGGCAAGTCACTTCACTTTATTTGCCTTAGTTTCCTCATCTGTAGAATGAACTAGAGAAGGAAATGGCAAACCACTCCAGTATCTCTGCCAAGAAAACCCCAAATGGGATCATGAAGAGTCTGACTTTCCTGAAATTGAACAAACAACAACAATCTCTCTCCCGAGCATATCTCATCACTAACTGCCTCTTTGAAATCTCAAATTGAATGTCTATAGACTTTTTAAACTCATCAAGTCCAAAACAGAATTAATTCTCTCTCTCCAAAACCTTTCCTATCTTCCCAATTTTCTGTTACTTTTAATGACATCACCATTCTCCCAGTTACCCAGGCTCAAAACCTAGCCATCGTTCTCAATCTCTTACTCTTTCTCACTGCCTATATGTCCAATAAGTTGCCAAACCATGTCAATTCCACCTTCACTTGTATATTTCACATCTTTATATCACCCTTTTCTCCTATGACATTGCCACCTCTCTGGTGAGGATTCTCATCAGTTCATATGTGGACTATTACAATGACTTTCTGACTGGTCTTCTGGCCTCCAGTCAGTCCCCACTCTAGTCCATTGTCCACTTAGCTAACAAATTGGTCCTCCTAAAGTATAGGTCTGACCACATTATTGCCCTATTCAACAAACTTACTTTTTGTTGTTCAGTCAAACAAAATTCCTGTTTACCTCAGTTTCCTCATCTGTGAAGTAAACTGGAGAAGAAAATGGTAAACCACTCTAGTGGTCACACAGCTAACAAGTGTCTGAGGCCAAATTTGACCCTCTGGCCTAGCACTTTATCCATTGTAGCACTTAGCTGCCCCTTCAATAAATTTCAGTGCTTCTCTATTGCCTTTAGGTTAAAATATAAAACCCTCTTTGGCCCTTATACCTTGACCCTTCTTATTTTTCTAATATTTTTTCCACACTTTACTCCCCTCCATTTAGAGATGCTGGTCTTCTTTCTCTTTCTCATACATGGCACTCTATTTCTTTTCCCTAACTACCCCTTCTAGTGGCCCGGGTTTCCTCTGAATTTCAGCTAAATCCCATCTTCTGCAAGATTTTCTCAATCCCCTTCAATGCTAGTCCCTTCTCTCTGACATTACCTCCAATTGACTCATGTGTGTATCTTTGTTGTTTACATATTATCTTCCCCAATAGACTATGAGTCTTATTAAGGTTGAGTCTTTCTGACTACCAACCCAGTACTCTATCCACTGTACCACCTAGCTGCCTTTATTTCTTATTATTCCTCTCTCTGTGTTCTATATTCCAGCTAACCTGTATTGTAAGTTGTTTTTACTTTACATTTCCCAGAGCCATCCTCATGCCCAGAAAGTTCTCCTTTCTCACCTCTGCCTGTCAGAATTCCTTTCTTTCTCAAATGCTACCTCCCCAGGAGAGGTCAACTATATGCTTGAATATATTTGGTTGCTAGTACTTTTTTCCTTCTTCATATCACTTTGGATTATACTTATCTATGTATGTGTTGATCCCTCCAGTAAAATGAAAGGCTGTTTAGGATGGGGTGGGGTTGGTTTTACTTTATCTTCCTACTCATGTGATCTATCATGGTATCTTCTTCCTAGTAGGTCCTTAATAAATGTTTGTTGCATTGGTTATTTTGGAAAACTGTCCAGAGAACTGAAGTCTCTATTTGATTTCTTTATGGAGCCACATTCTCGTTGGTGTAGGTACTTCCCCAACTGGTCCAGATCATAAGCATTCTCAATCTTGGCTGATTCTATTCCATAGCTTCCTATAAATCCTCTATAGAGGATTAAAAAAAAAATTGGAATAAACTCTTTTGCTAGAAGCTCTAGCTTATCACATGTACATGGAGCCTAGAATATCACCTCTACCCAGATAATCTGATGTGGCAATTGATGCATATTTGACACGTGCCTCCCAGGGATCAATTCTCTTTACGAGCCAAGAGGTTCACAAAGCTAATGGCACAAATAGATTTATTTACTGGTTAGGGAAGAAACCTCATGTAAAAAACAGCGCATAGAAAATAGCACTATCAAAGGAAAGGAAAGGAAAGGAAAGGAAAGGAAAGGAAAGGAAAGGAAAGGAAAGGAAAGGAAAGGAAAGGAAAGGAAAGGAAAGGAAAGGAAAGGAAAGGAAAGGAAAGGAAAGGAAAGGAAAGGAAAGGAAAGGAAAGGAAAAGGAAAAGGAAAAGGAAAAGGAAAAGGAAAAGGAAAAGGAAAAGGAAAAGGAAAAGGAAAAGGAAAAGGAACAGGAACAGGAACAGGAACAGGAAAAGGAACAGAATCCCCCAGTTTGCAATCCTGCTTCATAGGCCTGTACACATAGTCTTGGTCACTACAATTTTGCTCCGGATGGGGTGTCAGTGAGAGAATGCCTAGTGTCTCAACTTTTCACATTGGTTCTCCTTTCATTTCCTCCTCTGATTTCTGTGCAGTGTTACTTTTACTATAGTTCTCCCCTTCAATCACCCTCAGGAGATATTGATGGTGGTTGATCCCTACCCTGTGTCATGTGTTTTCCTCTTTGTATTGTGAGAAAATAATGATTAATAATGGATTTCCTGGAGGACCCAGGGATCCCCCCTCCCCCCACTCCAGAAAGTCTGGTTCTTGAGAAACTTCAGCAAATCTTATTTGGGACAAACCCAAGAGAACAATAGAGATATCGAGAAATAGAGATGGTCTTTTTTCTAGCTCAGTGAAAGACTAGATAATGGACTTTGCCTTAAAGCAACTTCAGTGAGGGTCTTTTAAATACTTTTCCCTGTCGTCTGTAGAGTTCATTTTAATGTGGACCACTTTTGGATCTTACCAAGCAATGGAATTGAATGATGCTAACTAATGAACTTTGATCAATATACAATGACCTGCTTCTATAGAGCCTTTTTTCCTTTGGGTTTTAGGGCTTTTTATGTTGACTCTTCATTTTAGGACAGTGGAGGTAGGTCTTCAGAACTCTCTTGGGTCTTCTGGGGCTTTTCTCCTGCTCAAGCTAACTGTCATGCTGAAGCTCTCCCTGCTTTCTCCATGACTTGGCCTGAGACCATGAGAAATTAAGGAGACACACAGTCAATTCTTTACTGACATATAATATTAATAAATAATAATATGCTTACCCCAAACTGGTATCTATAGCAATAGCAATTAATTTAAGCCAGCTCTACTCCAGGCACTGTGCCAGCCTGTGTCATCAATCAAAACAACAAATGTTTCCAAAATCTGCTCTTATACTGTCTTATATGTTTATACTGCCCCTGGCCTGACACATATGTGGTCAGCAAAGGTCTAGAGGAACAATTTCCCCTTGTCCACTACAGTTTGGTGTCTCTCCCTAATCCTATGATGTGGGCTATGATGGTGACATCACAGTTTAACAAATCTCTCATCTTCAGCATCTAAACAATGTGCCTCCCACCTGTTTCAATACTTCACTTATGTCTGCAGCTCAGAGGAATGTACTTTTATCTCTCCAGTTATCTGTCAGTACATTGAATTTCCCATGAAGCAGCTGGATATGATTATTCAAATTATCCATGACTTTGTCACCAAACATCTAGGGGAAGGAGAGACCACATACTCTCTCAGTGCTGGTCTATGATGGGGAGAGAAAGCTCTTGGTGCTAGCTACACTAATAAAGGAAAATAAAATCTCATACACCTTAAATAGGCAGTCACATAAATAATGGCTGCAGAAATGAAATTCAAATTCCCAAAAATGTTTTCCCTTTAATTCTTTCTAAATTTCTGTGTTCAATAAAATACCTCACGTTTTCTAAATTGGGAAACAGTAGATATACATAGATTAATGTAGAACAAAGAAAATTGAGAAAAGAGAGGATGTTAATAACTGAGTGGAGAAGACTCCATGGTGGAGGATGACACTAAGCTGAGTTTTGAAGGAAGCCAAAGAGATGGACATGAAGAAGGGCATGCATTTGAGTGTGCCTTCTGAATGTGGGAAAGAGATAGTATGAGTGCTGGGAGCAGTGAGATGGAGTAAGGAGTTCAGAGAATGGCTAATAGTTCATTTTGGCTGGATTACCAAATTCATGAAAGAGAGAAGAGTTGTTATGGTGAATTAAGCCCTGAACATGGAATCAAGAAGACCCAGATTTGAATCTTGCCTCAGATATTGTCTTAACAGACATTTGAAGGTTTAAAATACTAAAGGTTTAATACTAGGAAACAAAGATTACTGCAAAACAGTAAAGCAAATCAACTTTATTGAGAAAAGATGCTCACAAAATTAAGAGCAGTCAGGGAAAATGATGGAAACAGATCAGTCCCCTACTCAGACCCCGCAATGGGACACTCTCTCCCAAACCAGTAAAGTCTTGTGGGTTTTGATAGGATTCTTATGTAGGGATAGGAGAACCAGGTATCGGAAGAAGACAATGAGGAGACTGAACCTGGGAATTAATGCTGATTCACACTAGTATGGAGAAGGAAGGCTCCTAAGGAATTGGTGGCTAATTGATAATCAAACTCCCAGTTGGGGAAAAGGGGGTTTAGGTCATCACTGCTGGTCTTACTTTCACAGGGGAACTCAGCTTCCTTGTCAGGAGTTTTTGAACTTCCCTTGGATTTTTCCATTTGGTGGCCCTTTGGGTTATTACAGATACTTAGTAGCTGTGTGACTCTAAGCAAGTCATAGCCTCTCTGAACCTCAGCCTTCTTTTGTAGCCACTGGAACTTGATGTCTTTAAATGTCTCTCCCCAGCTCTAAATCTGATCCTGTGAGTGATGGTATGAAATAAGGCAAGAAACGTAGGCAGAAATCAGAAGTTCAGGCTGAGAGAAGATTTTCCTTTTCATCCTAGAGGCAATAGTTATTAGTTCTCTTCATAGACAGCAAATGAAAGATTCAAAGTACACAGATGAGCTCAAACTCTCCTGGGTTAGTCATAGATCTGAGGAATTAAGCCTTTAAAATGTGCCTTCCAGAGCTCTCAGAAAACATTGTCTGCGAAGTTTCTGGTAAGCATCCATACATTACTTGTTTGTAATAGCCTTCTAATCTTAGGACATTGGGATCATAGATTTAGAGTTAGAAGGAACCCCAGAAACCATCTGTTCCAATCCCTGACCCTCATGTTACAAAGGAAAATAATGAGACCCAAAGAATGGAAGAAACTTGCCCAAGTTTTCATAGGTATCACTCTCACAAAAAGAAAATTACACCAGAAAAAACCCTCAGCATTTTGGGTTTGTTTTTGTTTTTTTGTGGGGCAATGAGGGTTATGTGACTTGCCCAGGGTCACACAGCTAGTAAGTGTCAAGTGTCTGAGGCCAGATTTGAACTCAGGTACTCTTGAATGCAGGGCTGGTGCTCTATCCACTGCACCACCTAGCTGCCCCCACCCTCCCCAGCATTTTAAAGAAGATTTTAAGCCAATTTCCCCATGTTAAGAGGCATCATTGAACTATGGACAAAAGGCCAAAATTAGAATAAGAAAGACCTGAGATAAGGCCTGCCTCTGGCACCTCGTGCATGGTCATGGGCAAGTCCCCTAAATTCTCAGTGGCCAGGGCCAACTCTCTAGTTATTGAGGGGTTAATGATCTTTGTTGATGGAAGGAATATCACTACAATGACGAAGTTACAAGAAAAAAAATTACAATGTTAGAAACATGAATGAAATTAGGAATTTATTTTGAGGGGGATAGAAATTATGACAAGTCAGAATAAGAAAGATCAGTAGATAAAGTAGGAAGATATTGAAGAAACACTCCAAATTAATTATATAAATGCTACCTTGGAGTTCAGTTGATTAAAAAAGTTGGGAGAGTTTTACATTAGTTATTATTATATTTTTAATCATCATTAAACTCACTTGGGAAATTATAGCTTATTTGGTGCTTTACTCTTCATATTAGTGATGTTTTAATGGGAAATTTCATGACAACCTCACTGAGGAAATACAAATAAAAATAACAAATCAGTCTGCAGTTAGAGAGTAAGTCCAATGAAAGTCAAACACTTCCCAGTGGAAGATGACTCAAGGAAACCAAATTGTCAAATGATTATTATTAGCTCACTGGTGACTCTTGACTGTTTTCCATTTTCAAGACGGTATCTGCAAAGCTGCCCTTTCTTTCCTTATAACATAAGAATTCACCATAAGAGACTTGGGTAACAATCATCATTTTTAAAAAATCAGTAAAATATGTCCCTTGATTGATTAACTATCCTTTCCTGAACACATTTAAATCATGGTAGCTTTTATCCAAACAACGGGGTGGACTGATGTCCACAAAGAGTTGTCTTTGCCCTAAAGAAAGAGTAAAGGAAGGGGTTACACAGTACATATGTGTGTAAGTGATAAAGGGCCAATTGTGTAAGGAGACATGGGATGAATTTTGAGCAAAATAAAGAAAACAGGGGCTTTGAAGTACCAACTGATTGTCTTGAGGCAAATTCAGTTTTTTAGAACATTCAATCCCAGGAACTGGTAACTTACCAAATGGAATTCTGGCTCTTCAATAGCCTGAAATTACTTCCTGTGGGACAATCACTTGACTGCTAGAGAATATTTTCATATCCTCAGGTTGCATCTTGAGAGACTTCAATTTGCCAAGTGCTGGTAGTGTTGGTCTTTGCTGCCCCACTCTTAAGCCCTGCCAAATTAACAAAATGAATCAAGTACACTTTGCTGGATTGACTATTTACACAGTATCTCTTTATTTGGCCAATGGTGGCCAAATGGAAATCATCATAACAAAACACTCGTTGATTTTTAAAAAAATTTTTACTGACACTATGAAGCTATTTTCAAATAATAAAGCCATTTAGATGGGGTCCTTGTCACCTCTGGCTTCAGGATGAACAAAGTGAAACTCCCCAAAGACCTATTTATAAAAGTGCTAATTATCATCCCATGATACCAATACTAGGTCTATATCCTAAAGAGATTGAGGAAAGAGAAAAAGGACCCATATATACAAAAATAATCAGAGCAGCTATTTTTGTGGTGGCAAAGAATTGGAAACTGAAGGGATGCCGATCAATTGGGGAATGACTGGACAAGTTGTGGTATATGAATGTGATGGAATTATTGGGCTGTAAGAAATAATGAAGGGGATAGTTTCAGAGAAACCTGTGAAAATATATATATATATATATAATTTTTTAGTGAGGCAATTGGGGTTAAGTGACTTGCCCAGGGTCACAGAGCTAGTAAGTGTTAAGTGTCTGAGGCCAGATTTGAACCCAGGTACTCCTGACTCCAGGGCCGGTACTCTATCCACTGTGCTACCTAGCTGCCCCCCCCTGTGAAGATATATAACCTGATAGAGTGAAGTGAGTAGAACCAGGATAATGATTTACATAATTACAACAATATTGTAAAAACAAACAACTTTGAAAGACCTAGAAACACTGGATCAGCACAATGACCAACCAATTCCAGAAGACTCATGATGAATTATGCTACCCACCTCAGATAGAGAGGTGATGAACTCAGAGTGCAGATTGAGGCTTATGGGTTTTTTGATGTTTGGGTTTTTTTTTTTTTGATGGGGCAATGCGGGTTAAGTGACTTGCCCAAGGTCACACTGCTAGTAAGTGTCAAATGTCTGAGACCGCATTTGAACTTAAATCCTCCTGAATCCAGGGCTGGTGCTTTATCCATTGTACCACCTAGCTGCCTCCGAGGCTTATGTTTTGCTTTATCGTAGGTTGTTTTGGATATGGCCAATGTGGGAATTTGTTTTACTTCACTATATATATCTATATGTGTGTGCATGTGTATGTATATATATATATATATATGTCTTTAATGAGTTTTGTTTTTCTTGCTTTTTCGATCAGGGTAGAAGAGGGGGAGGAGGGAGAGACAAAATTTGGACCTGAACATATAATAAAACTGAATTTTTTTTAAAAAGAAAAGAAAGTGTTGTTATCTTGTTCTAAGCAGTTTGAAAGGGCCTGAGAAATAAAAACAGAGCAGAGCATATTGTAAGCTTGTTTTCTTTCTTTCTTTCTTTCTTTTTTTTTTTTTTTGCCTTGAATATATTCAAGGGGATTTCAGGCATGGAAATTTACACATTGTCATCCAAGTTGATCAAGTTTGTAATGTTACTATTTAGGGAAACTGGATAACATTGGAAATTACTTGGTATTTGATGGGATTTTTCCTTATTGATTAAAGCTATGAAAACATTATATAATTAAAAATGCATATAATGTGGTTAGAGTTTTTTCTTTGTTTTTTGACCAGACCTCTGATTTCATTATGGTAGGTAGCTCCCCACCGAGGAATTTCTCTCTACTAATGCAGATTAGGAACTGTTTCGAAACATAATCTGAGAAAGTTGCCTGGGGGCACTGAAAAATTGTGTGATTTACCTAGGGACACAGAAACAGTATATGTCAGAGGTGAGATTTGAACATCTATCAGGTTATGCTGCCTTCCATCTTGTCTCTCTGACAACTCTGCCATGCTGGCTCCTGAATATAAGTGACCTATGTAAGTATTCTAGTCATTGAGACAGACACATACACACAGACCTAAAAGGCTGCATTCTAGTTGACCTTATTTTTAATTCTTGAAGATTGATGTACAATAGCTAAGTACTCAAAATTTCTTTCTACCAATCAATTTTGGAGGGGCTATGGAAAGGCAGGCACAACAATAAACCCCTGACAAAGCTGTAAACTGGTTCAACTAGTCTGGGATATCAATTTGGAAATATGTACAAAAGTCACTGAACTATTTATATTCTTCAAATCAGAAGTCACTCTAATGGGCACCAACCCCAATATATACCACAGTATTCATAAAAGCACAAAATGGATGATGGTAGGCCTCCATCAATCACAGACGACCAAGGATCAGTGCCTTGAAGAGCCACAGGCCACAGTGTGGCTGTGCAGTCTGATACGGGAGCCACAGCTCCCGAGTGACTTATAACCGGTAACTGCCGCATGCTACCATGTTGTATCTACCCCATGAGGAGTAGCTGGAGTGTCCTCTCCAGGGCTCTGGCCTGGGCAGATCAATTGGAAAACACACTGTTGCCCATGCAGCAGGTTTTCCCTCTCCACGACATTGGTGGATCCAAAGGAGAGACAGAGCCAATACAGTTTGGCACCAGTGCCGCCCAGGAGTTGCCAGAGGGATGTGATGTCCAACATCCAACTGCCTAAGGGACTCCGACTCCTGATTTTTCCTGGGGTTAACTCCCGAAGCCTTTCCCATATATGGGTATAGCCGCAAGGCAGAGGAGGTTTAAAATCAGGGAATCCTTCCCCTAGGCGGGTTGCCTGCCAGGGCTAACAAGCCCCACCTACCCGAAGCGACTGGTTTTAAGGTGCCAGTGACTTGCCTTCGCCCCTTCTCAGGCCTTTAGACCTGCATTATCCTAAGAGGAAGGGACAAGCCAAGAGTGGGGAAAGAGGGAGAGAGAAAGGAAGAGAGGGAGAGAGAGGGAAGGAGGCAAAGAGAAAGAGAGAGAGAGAGGGAGAGAGAGAGAGAGAGAGGATGTATGACTATTGATTAGAGAATAATGGAACGAACTATGGTATATTGATATCAATGTATCCATATACACATATGTAAACATGAATATCCAGGTACATGTAGGGTTAGGGTTAGGGTTACACTTTAGGGACTTGCTGGAACAAACTCATACTGACTCCCAAGGGCTGATTGTTAAATTCTCTGCCTGAGCATTTCTACCTCAGAAATCAGCAAATTCTATAAATCTGTGCTTAAGTTAATGTTTTGTTAATTATTTCAGCTTAAGAAAATGATAGAGGAAAGCATTTGCTAATTTAGATTTAACTTAAAATTGTATCATGGTGGCAGCTAGGTGGTGCAGTGGATAGAGCCCTGGCCCTGGATTCAGGAGGACCTCAGTTCAAATCCAGCCTCAGACACTTAACACTTACTAGCTGTGTGACGCTGGGCAAGTCACTTAACCCTCATTGCCCCACAAAAACAGCAACAACAAAAAATAAACACACAAAAAAAGTGTATCATGCATTTTCAGAGATCCAGTTGTTAAATATTTACAATCATGCCCTACATGTATGCGTGTGTGGAATAGAATGTTGCTCTACATTAATAAATGATGACTACAAGGGATTCAGAGAAAAAATAAGATATGTGTGTACCACTCCAGAGTGAATACAGCAACTGCAGAAGAACAATATATTCAATTATGTCACTGAAAAGTTCACTAAAAGAAAACCAAATTCTGAGTAATCAAAAAGCCGATAATAGCCCCTGAGCAGAGAAATGATACATACATTCTTCTCTGCAGAAAGGGCAGAATGTTGTACATGTTGCCAGATATGGTTACAGTGTCAGGTGTTTTTGCTTAACTTAGTTTCAAGGGAGGATTCAATTGTGGTAGGAAAGTGAGAGAAAACAAGAGCCACCAATAAAACAGCATGTGTGTGTGTGTGTCTGTGTCTGTGTGTGTGTGTGTGTGTGTGTGTGTTTTGTTTTGGGGGGGGTTAATAAAAAATAAAAAGAAATAATGTAATATATTTTGGAAAAGAAATGCTTTCTTCTTTGAGGGAATCATTAGCCTGACAGTGTGGATTTGTGCTTCTATATGTCCAAACATTATTTCTTACTTTTTACCCTTGAGGTTAAAAACCATGACTTTGAAGGTTATTTTCAAAGAAAGAGGAAATTATCTCCTAGTCTTTTATGCATTCACCTTCACATGAATTGCCTAGAAAATGTTAGCTTTCATTCTGCCCTGACCTGAGGAATTTGGGAATTTGTACATTTTTCTGAATTGTCAGAAGCAATTTTAGCAGCTGTGGGCCATTTGTATTTTGAAGTCATTAACAAGCATTTACTGTTACATCTTAGAGGATCCCGTCTTTCTAAACATGAACTAGTCCAGGGGCCTATGAAAAATTACACTATCCTCAAATTTAATTTAGTTTATACATGAAGTTAGTTGTATCAGAACATTTCCTATTTGGGTCCAGAGTTACTTTTATCAGTAGCCCCGACTACCACAAAGGTTGTTTTATGTTCTGAAGTGAATTCGTAGTCATACTGTGGCATCATGTCTTTATTGGGTAATTATTGTGTAATTCACTAAGTTTAGGAAAGAGCTATTTGGCTTCCCCTATTCACACCCAACCATGAGGACATGAATCTTCTTGATGACCTGGAGTTTTCTTATACACAGTTTTTCTTATGCATGTGGCTGCAACAAAGAAAGGGAGAGTGATTAGGGTGTACTGGGGGTAGTCTCACCAAACCAACCACCAGTGCTTTGAGAAATGGGCACAATAAAAGACTTCCTGAGAACATGGGTGGTAAAATGGAAGCATTTCCTGAATGTCCTTTTGAGCACATTTTCTCATTCCTAATGCACTGAGCTAGGTTTGCCTAAGAAATATGATCTGGAACAATACATTGGATTCTAGGTCTGCTGGGTAGAGAGGGGTTAAGGTAAACTTATGCTAAGGAACTTCTGATTTATGTGGGAATATTATAGAATAAAGAAGGGGTAGGAAGATTCATGTGCTGAGGCACTATCTATCATCTATCTATCTATAAATCTATCTATGTAATCTATTTGTGTCTAATGGTAGCCATCTCTAGGGCAGGGGGGAAGGTCGGGGAAAGGGGAAAAAAAAGAAAAAATACATTATAATTTTGTTGTATATTTGAAAGGAGAACAAAGTTGCATGTAGCAAATTTGCAGATTCATGTATAAACATCATTTTTATTGTACTCTTATGAAAATGCTTGTTTTATTCCATAAATTAACATTTAAATTTTTTTAAAAGATCGTAGATGAAAAGAATCAGGATCTCAGAGTTGGGAGAGGCCTTGGGGGCTACCCAATCCAACCTTTTATTCCATGCATCAATTTGTCTAGAGCATTATTAAGAAATCGTAGGGTCATAGCTGTAGAGAGTTATCAGCCTTCTAGTCTAACTCCTTTATTTTATACAAGAGGAAGCTATCACACAAAAAGATTACAGTGACTTGCCAAAAGGTATTTAGGTAAATCATCATCCTGTTTCTGCCTGGGTATATCCAACAATAAGGGAGCTCACTACTTCTAGTCACAGTGAACCCACTATCTCATTTTGTTCATAGGGTCATGGACCTAGGTCTCAATTTTGTGTGACTTTCTTTGACTTCCATAGTGATTGTGGTAGGATGGTGGAAAAGGGTACCAAATGTGTTCAGAATCATGGAACTTTTATACTGCATGAAAACATTATTTTAGTTTTCTGAATTTAAGATCCTTGTCTAATGACCAACGGATGAATTTAAAACACTGAATTATATCAATATTGACAGTCATTATGTAATATTATATACACACATTACCCATTGTGATGTTTACTGAGGTGTTAATATTCAGAAATTATTCTCCCTACAACAGAATATATTGCAGTTCACCCCAATATGAAGGTTACCAATGGTTTACATACAACCATAAAGGTAATTTTGTACTTGAAGAACATTTTATTAAAGATATAATGCTTTATTTAAAAAAAACAAAATTAAAAAAATCATATGTCCCCTGTTTCACCCACATACATAAATATTGCTTTTTCTGTTGGTTGGAACATGTGTGGTCTGCAAAAGGCTGGTGTGAGACTTGGTTCACATAGGTGTGAAGTTTGGAGCTCTTACAGATATCACATTCACATTCAGCTGCTGGGTCTTTCATTTGCAGGTCACATTTATAAACAGTAAGCAACCCTAAATCACTGTCTAACATTTATTTCAATTCAGTTTTACTAGCATTTCTAAAGTGCCTCTTTTAACAGATAAGTTATCCATAATGAAGTCCTGGGGCACTGAAGTCATCTTCATAGAAACTCCTCTCCACTAGGCTGGGTGATGGTTTGTCTGGGCTTCACTGAAATCATCTCAGAGACCTACAGTAGAAGGCAAGCAAAGTTAGCTCACCAGGGGCTGTTAACAGGACTCCCATGAGCATTAATTTAGAGCTAAAAGGGGCCTCAGAGGCCAACAAGTCCAGTTTCCTCTTTTTACAGATGAAGGAATTGAGAAACCAAGATATTAAGTGACTTGCCCAAAGTAACACAGCTAGCAAGTGTCTGAAGCAAAATTTGAACCCAGTTTGTAAAGAATGTGAACCAGATCAATGAGAGATACTAGAGAGACCAAAGCAGGGGTTACTGTCCCATCTCCTAACTTTCCTATTTATGTTTACATCAGCACCATTTTCCTATTTGTACAGACTTGAAATCTCAAAGTAATCTTCAGCCTTTTTCTCTCTCCCTCTTAAAAACTAATTAGTTGATCATTTCTTTTTTGGGGGGGTGGGGCGGGGCAGTGAGGGTTAAGTGACTTGCCCAGGGTCACACAGCTAGTAAGTGTCAAGTGTCTGAGGTCAGATTTGAATTCATGTTTTCCTGAATCCAGGACCAGTGCTTTATCAACTGTGCCATCTAGCTGCCCCTGATTAGTTAATTCTTGAGATTCTACCTTCACAATATTGCTTTGATTCATCTCATGGATACCACCTTAGCTCAGGGCTCTCACCTAAATTATTTTAACAGTCACTCCCTGATTTGTCTCTCCCCTCTTCAATACATTCTTCACACAGGTGCTAAGATAACCTTCCTGAAGAACAGGTCTGAATTCCCTGCAAAAAACAAACAATTGAAAACCCTTCAGTGACTTCTTATTACCTTTAGGAATAAAATATAAACTCTTTAACTTGACATTTAAGGCCCTTCACAATTTAACTCCAATCAATCTTTCCAGTCTTATTTTTATTTTTTTTGCTTAGCTATTATATTTCTTTATATTTTGTCTCCAGTGCTATTTTGTTTAAGGTTAGTCCACTCAAGTTTATGTGGATTAACAACACATTTTCTTTTCTTTCTAACATTATCTATTTTAAAGTTTGATTTCATTATTTTTTTCTTTATTTAGAATTTTATTTTCCAAATTACATGTAAAAACAAATTTTGACATCAGTGTTTTAAAACTTTGTGTTCCAACTCCTCTTCCTCCCTCCCTCTCCATCCCCCAACCCAAGAACTCAAGCAATTCAATATAAGTTATACATGAGTAGTCATGCAAAACATCTCCACATTAGCCAAGTTGTGAAAGAAAACAGACAGAAACAAAACTTCAGATTAAAGAACTATCAAAAAAATTATGCTTCATCCAGCCTTATTTTGACTTGAGAAGATACCTTCATCTCACTCCTTTGCAGAAGTTGGAGATTCACAAATATTATACATTGCATATATGGGTGTCTGTGTGTATATATAAATATATTGCATATATATGTATGTATATCTCTCTATAAATACATCACGTATATATGTATGTATATCTATATATGTATGTGTATGTGTGTACATACACATACATATATTTTTTCAGACTTCGGGGGTATATTAGTCAATTATGCTGATTCTTTACATTTTTTTCCTTTTTTCTTTTTTTTTGGTTTTAAAAATCCCATTTTTATATGAAATCTCTCTTTGGGCAGAGCAAAGGAAAAGATACTGGGGAAAATTATGGTGATATTTTTTAAAAGCCAAAAACATCAATAAAAACTTATTTTAAAGGAAGAATCTGCCCTACCACCTAATCAAGAGACCCTCCAGTTTCCCCTCTCTTGTAAGGGAATCCACTACCTCTTGAGGATAGCCCATTCCACACTGGGAGAGTTTTGTTGAGACTTTTCCCTTACATCAAGCCCAATATGCCTCTCCCTAACATCTTTTCCATTCCTTCCACTTCTTCACTCTGAGGTCAAACACAAAAAGTCTAATCTCTCTTTCACTCATCCCTCCCTACTCATCAAGCCTTTTTTTCTCTTGTCCAGTGTTAGTGAGGAATATCCACCAAAATGAAATGATGGGTCAATCAATTAACAAACATATATTAAGCACCTGTTGTGTGCCAGGCATTGTACTAGGGGTCTAGGGACATAAAGAAAGTCAAAAACATCCCCTGCCTCTGAAGAACTCACAATCTAGTGGGTGGGACAGTGTGCAAACTATATTGAGGATTAATTGGAGATAATTTCAGAGGGAAGGCACTGACATTGAGTAAGTATTTGAAGCAGGATTCAAATTGAGATCTTCTTGCTTCTAAGACTAACACCATCACCAGTGAATGCCTGCACTACCTAGCTGCCCCTAGATCATGAGCACAATTTCACCTGCTAAGTGCTCAGAATGCCTTAATTTCCAGGTATTATGTTTCATTCAAGATCAAGCCTCTCAGGAGCGTTTCTTCCCAATGTAAAGCACAAAAGACTAAGTGGTAGAAGAGAGGAGAGTTAGAAGAACAGTCTGGAATGAGAAAATATCTGGGAAAAAAAAGATTCCAGGGAAGAACAAAGAGAAATGAGGTGGGCACAGGATTTCGGCCATTGTTGCCAAGTATAGCTTAAGGAAAAACCAACCTCAGCAGGGTGGGATTCTGTTTCCCTCAATGTAAAGGTCAGGAGGAAGACAGTCTGCTCTCCCTGGAAAAACAGTGTCCAGAAGGCTCACTCACAGAAAGGCAGCATCTGTTTTAAGAAGTCACTTGAACCATAACTGTGTCAACATGTGGAAAAGCCTGGCATGGGTGTTCGGCTCTACAGGCAGCCAAAGGAAGCCTGCCAGCGGAAGAAGCAAAGCTGAGACCCCTGGGCACCCCAGAAAGAGGCTGTTCAGGAACCCCTACCAAGGCAACACCGCCACTTCAGACACTCTCTGATGTGTAGCGTGTGGGCAAGAGAAAAGAAAGCCAGGCCAGGTCTGGAATTGATCTCACCAGCTCCCTGGCATGAAAGCAAAGGGCATTTAATTGCACCATGGCACAGAGTGAATGTTCATTTGGGGGAAAGGATTTGAAAGTGCAGCTAAGGCTTCCTGCAGCAAACACCTATCATGGGCCCTGACCACAATGAAGGTTTCGACTGTCCCAGTATTGAAGCACATTGTCTCCATGTGTCCTAACAGCATACATAAAGCCCAGAGTAATCTCCATGCTTGATGCAATGTTTGACACAAAGACCCAAGGACCTGATATGCCATGAAACAATCATAACGTCAGGTTAATGACAGCATTTCCCTCCTCCCTGTAGAGAAGTAGTGGGCGACATGTGCAAAATAAATGATCCGTTCTCCAAAATGGCTAATGCATTGATTTGTTTTGTTTAATTGTTCTTTTTTGATACAAGAAAGGTTTTCCTGGGGGGGAGGTAGATCTTTAAAAAAAGTCATCAGAGGGGGCGGCTAGGTGGCGCAGTGGATAAAGCACTGGCCCTGGATTCAGGAGTACCTGAGTTCAAATCCGGTCTCAGACACTTGGCACTCACTAGCTGTGTGACCCTGGGCAAGTCACTTAACCCCCATTGCCCCGCAAAAAAAAAAAAAAAAGTCATCAGAAAGACCTTTGTAAGTTCTTTGTGCATCCTGAGAGGAAAATGACTGTTGCTTTCCTTTATTATTTTCTGTTGTTGTTGTTGTCTTTGTTTTGTTTTGTTTGAGGCGCAATGGGGATTAAGTGACTTGCCCACGGTCACACAGCTAATAAGTGTCAAGTGTCTGAGGTCAGATTTGAACTCAGGTCCTCCTGAATCCAGGGCCTGTGCTTTATCCACTGGGCCACCTAGCTGCCCCCTTGCTTTCCTTTAAAAATGAAATAAAATCAAACCTTTACTCTAGACAGGTTCCATATTATATACTTTGGATTTTTTATGGCCAGAAGTATAGCAGGCAATTAGGGCCTGACCCCACTGCTGACCAACTCAGAACCTTCACCCATCTCCATTTTTCCCTACATGGGAAAGTTCAGCAGTCTTTAGGAAACCTAGCTGCCCTTTGCTCCTGGCTACTCATCGTATTGATGTCGCATTTAGTGTAGACATCAGATCCATTTTAGCCCTGCAGCTCGGAACTCCCAAAGTCAAGCAATCCACAGCCTCAGCCTCCCCGGCAGCAGGGGCCACAGGCCTGCACTACCAGACCCAGCTTGTGCCATATGGTGGGTACTCAGACAATGCTTATTTCAATTGATTTGAAACCTAGAGAAAATAGGGAATTTAGGGTTGCTACATTCTTCCCGTGTCTTTCCCCTTTTGGCTTAATCAGACTGATACCTGAATTGCCTGAGAAAAAATGGAAAGCGTTCAATATTGGAATTGCAAAAGCTATGCTCAGAGTTCTGAGGGATTTGCATTTAATTCCTGAATCTGCTATTACTGTTACTCTGCCTGTGATCTTGGACAACTCACTGAGCATCTTGTGATTTAGCTTTTCCATTTTCTTGGTCAAACATTCCATTTAACTGGGTGGACAGAATTCTCAGGATAAGCAGTTCATAGGAACACAGTTGATATTTTTAAAAGCAAAAAAAAAACCCCAAACATACAAACAAAAACAATCTCAGGGACCCACTTCCAGATCTTTGATGAGTCTTGGCTTTGTTATCACTCCTGTTTCTGCCTCAGTCCTCAGTGGACTTATGTATCTTTCTGTTAAGTACCTAATAAATATTGCATTGATTTTCCCTAATGTGATAGCTGTTCTCACTTCCTTCGTGTCCTTATACCCTCTGTCCATTCCCCTGAAAAGCATGATTTCAGAGCTTTCTGTTCTATTAAGATATATAAAATCTTTGAGGAAAAGACTCATTTCTCTTTTCATTCCCAGCATCCAGCAAAACATCTGGCACATAGTTGGTAAATAACCAACATCTTTTTTGGTCTTTTTTCTTTATTTGGAACAATCGACAAACATAAGTATTTCAATATAATAACAATAATAGCTAGCATTTATATGGCCTTTTAAGGATTACAAAGCCCCTTGCATCTGTAATTTTATTTGATCCTCACAACAATCCTGAGTTCAACAATCCTGAATTTCATTTTTTGTTTTGTTTTTTAAATATTTTGACGAATGTATTACAATATAATGTGAATACAATTATTATGCCCATTTTATAGATAAGGAAACCAAGGAAAACAGAGTTTAAGTGTCTTCTCTAGGATCAAATAACTAGGGAGTGTCTGAATCTGGGTTGAGCTCAAGTCTTCCTGACTCCTGGCCTAGGATTCTATCCACTGTGCAGCCTGGCTGCCTAAAATGTCCAGAGAACAAGAATTAAGGATTGCATTACATTCAGTTTTGTGTTTTTGTTTGTGTGAGTGATTGTATGTGAGTGTGTTTGTATGTGAAATTTAATAATTGGTAGCATCTTAAAGTGACATTCTTCTCAATGATGTCTACATTTAACAGGGTTCAGATCCATAAGTTGAAGAAATAAATTTCTATTGGTGGAATAGTCTTTGTCAGTAATTGGGTTGGTCTCAAGACAATAGAGTTTATGTACTTTTGGTCACCAAGTTTTATGGTAACCAGAGTCAATCTGACATTTACTCTGGGAAGATTTTAGAAAAACTTCTATTTTCCCTCAGGAGCTTCTGGGACAAGTTCTACCCAAATGAATCACATTAATTTTGAGAAGAACTAAATTATCTGTCTAATTTGCCAATTTTATTTTTAAAAAAGATTACCCAGGGAATATCTCTAACATGGGATCATCGTGGGGTTGTTCTTTGCTGATATGAATAACAGGCCAAAAATGGGCTCTCCATCAGCAATTAATCCATTTGAACAGAAGCCTGAGAATGAGAGATGTTACTTGTCTTATTCCCAAGATTCCTTGACCACATTTCTTTTCTTTTCCCAGAAATAAGACTAATGTTTTTCTTCTATCAAGCTTTCCTTCTAAAGAGTGTTTCCACCCACACCCCAAACAGGGAGTAGAAGAAAGGAAACCCCCTCCAATTCCAACAAGGGTAAGAGAAACCAATACATCCAATGTCCATTTTAGGGAATTCTAATATCACCATATTAATGTTTGATGAAACCCTAGCTGAATAATCATGAGTGCTCATTGCTCTGGTGAACCACATAGGATTAACCTTTTCTTTGAAATACCATTAAACTTGTCTCCAAACCTTGCCCACATATTCATCTTAGATTGCAGGAAAAGACTTCTAACCAGGGCTTCTTACCCAAGGGTCTGTGAACTTCATTTTTTTGCTTTGTTTTTAAATATTTTGACAAATATATTACAATATAATTGTCATCCCTTGTAATCCTATGTATTTTGCTTTAGGCATTAAAAAAAAACATTATTCTGAGAAGGGGCCTATAGGCTTCAGCAGATGCCAAAAGGGTCTATGATACCAAAAAGCTTATGGGTACCTGTTTTAAAGACAAGGTGGTGTGCAGCCAAAGACATCATCAGGACCGAGAAACAGCAAAGTTCAAACTCACAGACCTAAGGGAAGATACTGGAGAAAAAAGCAGCTTCTCACATCGTTAGGTCTCAGCCCTGCCCACCTTTCTCCAGAACTGGAACCAACCCTTCAAATTATAGAGCGGGAACCAAGAGCACATGGGCGTCACCCCAAATGTAATCTTTGTGGTGACTCCACAGTACTTTGTGACATGCTCAAGTCAGCTGTGGCTCCAGGGTGGTCTCCTAGAATATCGCCACAGTGTAATCATCAGGTGACCTAGACATGGATAATTGTGGCCCAGCCCACATCAGAGAAAATAAGACCAGTAGCAGATGGAAATGGTCCTGCGGGCTATGACTACTATTACCTGAAATATCAAGATTGGAGACTGAGTTGATCTTGTGGACACCATAACATCACCATCAGTGGGCATACAACTTGACTCCTTTGAATGTTTAACCCAACAACCTCTACCACCATAGTGTTGGCCCCAGTTAGTTTGCTTTGCTGGTCCTTTTTACTTCAGAGCCATTTCAAAGCATATGAGGTAAGGTATGCACAAAATTAAGGTACACTTAATCTGTTTTATCTACACGATGGTGGAGGAGAGGGCATAGTTAGTCAATAGGCATTTATTAATCATCTACCATGTGCCAGGCGCTATGCTAAGTGCTAGGATACAAAGAAAGCAAAAAATCCTTCTGCTCTCAAGGAATTCACATTCTATACATTCTTGTATTCAGCTCCTGGGGACACTTTTCATAGTCCTGAAAAGCAACCAAAGATCAAGGTCCTCACCATTTTCAATCTAAGCCATGTTAAAAATTTTTTTTTTAAAAGATCCACTTGAGGGAAATCTTTTCTTTTATATATCTCTAAATATTCATCTTATTGTTTGTGTCTTCACAACATCTATTGCACACATCCCATTCTTTCCTCTCACAAAATCACCTCTCTAGTTCAGACCCTCGTCACGTCTTCCCTGAGCTATAACCCATAATTGATCTCCATGCCTCAAGCCTTTTCTCACCACAATCCATCCTCTGTACAGCTGTTAAAGTGATTATCTTACAGCATAATTCTGACCACATCACATTCCCTTCTCAAAAAACTGCAGGGGTTCCCTGTTACCTCTAGGATCAATATGAAATCTTTTATTTGGCATTGAAAGCCCTTTACAACTTGACCTCTTCCTATCTTTCCAGACTTTTCATACTTTACCCTCCTCCACTCACTCTATGGTCCAGCAATACCAGCATACAGGTTATTTTCACTGAATAGACACTGGATCTCCTCTCTCTGCTGTTCCCCATGCTTAGAATGCTTTCCCCCCTCACTTCTACCCTTTGATTTTTCTAATTTCTTTCCAATCTCAGTTCAGATCCCACTTTCTATAAGAAGCCTTTAATCCCATTGGCCACATTAGCTCTCCCCTCTAAGGTAAGATGACCTTCCTTCTACTCTCTATGAATCTTATATGTTCCTTTTTATTTGCATGTTGCCTCCCTCATTCATACATTAGGCTCCAAGAGGGCAGGGCCAGTTTTTTGTGTTTTCACTTTTCTTTGGATTTCCACCTATTAGCATCAAGCCTGGTACATAGTAAGTTCTTATTCAATGCTTGATCTAAGTTCCTAGAAAAATAGAGCAAGTTTTGTTTTTGTTTTTGTAATTCAAAGTGAGTAGTGATAAAGAGTTAAGTATTGGCAACAAGGTTAGGCAGACCCATCTGCGTTCTGGATGCCCTAAAAATCTTAAGCTAATTAGGAAAAGGTTTTGATTTCATGAGACCCCAAATAATAAAATAAGAGATGACATTCATAAATTTTTTGACAAGAAGCTGTAGGACAACATGGATTTCTTTCCTACCAGTATGTTACGGATATTTAATCCATCTTTTGGGAGCCATTTTGTATCATTACTCTTAGGAGATCAAAATATGATGAGTCATAAGATCAAAAAAAGTTTATAAACTCTTAGATGCCTTTTTTAAAAATGATGTTTTTCTAAGAGTAAACCAACTTAAACTTATAAAAGTTTATTTTAGAAGGGATATATGTCACTTAAACTTATACGTTCTCACCATTCAGTACTATCTCCATGAATTTTTTATTACCCTCAGAGGAAGCATATAGAAAGATGGAAGAATGCATCTGTCTCTTTCTCTCTTTGTGTCTCTCTTTGTCATTCTGTCTCTCTGTGTCTTTATCTTTTTCTGTCTCTGTCTTTGCTCTTTCTCTTTGTTGATTCATTTCTGTCTCTATCTTTTTGTCTTTCTCTGTGTGTATATAACTGTTGTTCCACCTCTCTCTGTCTCTGAATCTCTCTCTCTCTTTAAATACATATGTATATATTTATACGTGTGTATATATACACATATATATAAATATATGTATATATTATGATGTGTTTTGTTTTTTACATAATAAACATTTATAGATTACCCCCACTCAGTGAGAGGTTTCTTGTAACAAAGTAAAACAGTTCAATACAACTAAAAATACAGTGACCTCATCTGAAAGTGTATGTAGCATATCACATCTATAGCCCCCAACACAAATCTATTTTTAAAAAATTAATAAAAATCTCTTTTCTCTCCTTCCCACTCCCATCCCATTAAAAAGGAAGAAAAAGAAGTTCCTTCTAACATTTATGCAAAGTTAAGGAAAACAAATTTCTTTAATGGCTGTATACAAATACATGTCTTATGTTTTATCTTAATCCCATAACCTCTCTGTAATGAATGGCACATTTCATATTGTTTGGGGTTTGATGGCTCAAAGTGAGTATAAATAGCAATTATTTCTGCTCTGGCCAGAAACTCTGAGGGTCTTCCCCTCCCAGATTGACCTTTTGAGTAGGCAATTTTGCCTTAATTCTTACCTAGCCTTAAATCACCAAATGGGTGTTGCCTCAAACAAACTAAGACCTCAGCAAGACCTTAGCTTAAAAAGGCTAGGTCTCCCACTGCATTTTGGGCTTTCTTCAGTCATCCTGATATATGTCTTATCACTGGACTCTGAGAGTATGAAGCTGATAACTTTGCACAGCATCGCTTCACTTAAATCCAATTGGCTTGCAAGTCAAGACATTCCCCCTCCTGATATCATTGGTCCTCTTCAAGAATGAAGGATGAACAACAAACAACACATTTCATCATCAGTCCTTTGGAATCATGAATGGTCATTTTATAGATCACAGATCTTACAGCTTTTGAAATTTGTGTTTATTCCCCTCCTGCTCCTTATTCCCAGCTTCTGGGTTTCAAAGCAATGCCCCTGTTGTTTTTTCATCTTAGAACTTCCCTCAGCACTAGAATAGATCTCCTCTGCTTGGAATATCCTTCTATGAGATCTCCCCGCCCCCCCCCCCCCCCCCCCCCCCGTCCTTCTCCACTGGTAAATTCCATCTGGAGTCTCCATTTTAATTCCCATTCTGGCCTCATAGAAAGGTTCTGACTTGCAAAACCATGCTCCATATCTCTTTGAAATCATCCATTTCCTCATTTCTTATAGCAGGAGAGCATTCCTTCACATTCATATGCCACAAATTATTCAGCCATTACTCAATTAATGGGTATTCCTTCAGTTTCCAGTTTTTGGTCACCACAGAAAGAGTATATATTATATGTAAGGTTAAATAGCTTAAAACTACATATATATGTATACATATATACACATATATATACACACACACTCACATATGTGAATATACAAACATAATCTTTAATAGCTTAAAACCACACTAAGACTTTTGGGACACCCTATATGGTTTTGTGTGTGTGTGTGTGTGTGTGTGTGTGTGAGAGAGAGAGAGAGAGAGAGAGAGAGAGAGAGAGAGAGAGAGTCTGTATGATCAAAAGGATAGGTATAGATGGGAGAGAGCTACACTGATGAAAAGGGTAACAGATCTATCAAAGTATCTGTGCTTTTATCTGGGCATTTCTCAGGTAATGGACTATACATATACATACACATATACACATGTGTAGATACACATACATGTGTGTATATATGTATGTGTGTATACACACACACATACACACACATGTACATGTGCATACATACATACTCACTGAGCTCATATCTCCAGAGCTCTTTACTACTGGTAGAATGGAAAAAAACAAATCTGTTTCTTAGGGACATCAGTGTTTACACAATGGGAAAATTACACACGGGACCCCTGACCAAGTATGTAGAACCAAACCATGGGAAAATGAATATTTACTCCCCACTTCAATAAAAATTATGGGAAAAAACCCTTATTAAAATATAATACTCATGATAGAACTGTCTAAAAATTGAATGAGCTGCTTTATGAAATAATGACTCCCTTGACAATGGAGGCCTTCTAGAAGAGATTAGATGACTCCCTTTGAGGAATTCTATGAAGAGGATTCCTCTTCAAGGAGGAGTTGGACTAGATGACCTCTGACCTCCCTCTGATCCTTTTTGACTCTGAGATTTTCTGATCTCAGAATCTCCCTCTAAGATGTATTAGTTGCCAGTATGTAGGCATTTCTATGATCATAAATACTCATTTCAATTAAACAAGTATTTATGAAATACCTATTATGGAAGTGTCCCCAAAGAAGCTATATGATTTCCCTAAATTCATACAGATAAGTGATAGTACCAGGATTTGAAACCAGATCCTTATATTTCAAGGTCAGCATTCTTTCTACTACACCAATATGAAAAGAAAATCAAGTTAGGAAGCATTTATTAAGTGCCTATTATGTGCTAAATACCAGGGATGCAAACAAAGACATATGGCAATATATGAATGTTTCAAAATGATTCCAGGACATTAAAAAAAAAATCTTACTACTGCGTTAGTTGTTTTTTTGGTTTTGTTTTTTATCATTTACCTTTTTTTCCCAAAAGCAAGATGGTCATCATTTGAAGACTAATGTGATTGAGGCCAGTCACATTCAAATTTAGCTATAGGTTAAAACATCAGAAATTAATCCATTCCTTTAAAAACGCAACTTATTGATGCATTTTGTCCTCAGTTGGACATTATTTCAACGTCCTTCCAAACTGAATCCTCCTCTGGGTGAAAGAAAAATAATAATGCATAAAACAAACAACCCCTTACCCCCACAAAATATAAAGATCCTGGTACAGTGACCATATCTCACAATGTATATATACTCTTCAGTCCTTATAATCCCCTACCTCTCTGCCATAAGGGTGAAGGTTGATTTCATTATCTATTCTCTAAGATCTTCAATGGTTTCATAATGCAGAATCTGGCTTCTTTTAAGTGATCTTTTCTTTTCTGTCATTGTTGTAATGCTTGCATATACCCTGTCACAGGATCCTGACATTAACTGTATGACCTAGGGTACTGTGAGAAAATAATTATTAATAATTGATTTTTGGGGGGGTCCAGAGATCAGTCGTTTCTCTCCCCTACTCCAGAAAGTTGAGTTTTCCTTGAGAAACTTCATCATATCTCATTGGGACAAACCCAAGGGAACAAAAAGAATGGAGATAGATTCTTGTGTCTAGATCAGTGAAGGACTGATGGGATTAAACCATAACTAGATAATAGACTTTGCCCTGAGCAACTTCAGTGAATGTATTTTGCCTTCTTTTCCCTTTTGTCAGTTCATTTTAATGTAGACCACCTTCAAGTCATGTCAACCAATGGAATTGAATGATGATAACCAATGAGGATAAAATGGCCTTTGGAAGTCACCATGAAAGGGCTTTCAGGTCTTCAAGGTCTTCTGGGTATTCTGGGGCATCTTGTGACCTTCTCTTGGTTCTCTGAGACCACATGGTCTCTGTCTCTCTTGCTAGCTCTCTTGGGTCTCCTTGAAACCACATTCTCCAGCTTGTGCTACCTAGAATGCTGAAGTTCTCTCCCTGCTTTCTCTACCATGTGACCTAAGACCATGAGAAGTTAGGGAGATACATGGTCAATCCTTTACTGATATAATATTATTAAATTAAGTATATGTTTACTCAAAACTTATGTATATAGCAATAGCAATTAACTTTTAAAATACAGTTTATAACTTAACCTCTCTTGCGCTCAGTTTCCTCATCTATAAAATAACAGGTTTACACTAGATTAATTCTGAGCTCCCTTCCACCCCTAAATTTATTACCTGAAAAAGAACTAATTGATCAGTTCTAGGAGTATCATATCACTATATCCTATAGCTACTTTCTTAAGTTTAATACAGATAATAAATTGGCTATATAGAGGATATTGTGAGAGTAGGTTATATTAAATTGTTCTCAAGGTAACCATTTTATATAACCCTCTCAAATTAACCAGTATCTCCCAGGTTCTAAGTCGAGATGCAAAGATAGCTAAGGGTGCCAAGAGATGTCTGGGTGAGCAGTTACTAAGACTTTCTGACACTATTGTCAGATGGGTCCATGGTCCATAACACCATGAAGTTATCTTGTCCATCTTGCATGTTTCTGATATTCAAGAGGGAATATTTTCAGGCGGCCGTCATCATTCTTCCTGGACTGCTAACATCTGCTTGCTAAAGCCTGCAAGTTTCCCCAGAGTTTTGAGGTTTGTAAACATTACTTGATGATGACATACTAAATATTGCGAACATGTGCCTCTCAATCCACACCCCAAACCCTCCAAAGAACATTTCATATTTTCAGACTTTGGTCAACTGACTTCTTTTTTTGATTGTAGTTTCTTAACTGATATTTAAATACATTATTTATTAAAAATGAGTGCCTTGGGGCGGCTAGATGACATAGTGGATAGAGAACCGGCCCTGGATTCAGGAGTACCTGAGTTCAAATCCGGCTTCAGACATTTGACACTTACCAGCTGTGTGACCCTGGGCAAGTCACTTAACCCCCATTGCCCCACCAAAAAAAAAAAAAAATGAGTGCCTGGACCAGTGCTTGCAGGAAATAAGACAACTGTAAACCACAAGGTCAACTTTGAAGTAGACAGTGATCCAGAAATAGAGATTGTTTCTGACCACTCTTAATTGGAATTGCTGCCAAGCATAAAAGCAGACTCATTTACTATAATGGACATATAAATATTAGACAGGTATATCTTTGCTTTTATAGACCAGAAGACTTCAAACCATTTTAGGAAGAGAAACTAACATTAATAGTCCAGGCAATTTCCCAGTATTTAAGTAGCACCCATTCTTCTGTTCAACAATTTGAATCTATAGATTGATAATGGAAAAAACAGGGCAATGTTTCAAAGCAAGAGAGGTTTAAATGGAGATTGCACATCTGAAATAAAAATCATTAGCCTGACATATACAGTACTTCTCACTTGCCTGAAATCAATAGTACTGCCGCAGACAAATGATATATGATAGAAAAATCCCAAATATATCCCCATGGAGGCTCTTTCTTTCTAAGGAAATAATTACTGAACTAAATTACTATGATTTTAAAAAGTCTATGTACATACCCAGAATTATAGAGTTTAAATTATGGCTATATACATTCAAAATCAAGTTGAAAGTGGGAAGAAAGGAAAGGGGGGAAAACCATGATATTGTCCTAAATGACAAGTTCTCCCCAACATCACCTGCACCCCCCCCACCCACACACACATCTTTGTTTTATGAGTTTTTTCTACTTTAAATAGAGCCAAAGTTGCAGATGGGCAGATCTTTTGGAAATCATGATATTTAATACACAAAATCATTTTGTTTTCCATTACTTTCAAAAAATTAATGAAGGAACCAAGGGCAAGTTAATTCCCAAAAGGAGATTATTGGAACATTGCACATGATACCCTAGGCATTTTCATGGGCTGTCTCCCATGGCTGGAATTTTCCACCTTTTCATCTCTATCTCCTGGCATCCCTGGAATATTCAAGATCCCACCATGTATGAGCAGCCTTTTCTGATCCCCTCTAATGATAGTGCCTTCTCTCTGTTCACAATCCCTGAATTATTCTGTCTATATGTTGTTTGAATGTAGTTGTTTGCATGTTGCCTCCCCCATTAGACTAATGAGCTCTTTTGAGTACATAACAGGGACTGGTTTTGCCCCTGTTTCTTTGCATCCCCGTCACTTAGCACAGTGCCTGGCACACATAGTGACTTAATAAATGCTTGTTGACTGTACCAATTTTGGTGGACTGTACTACATTGTTGTACCAATAGCTTTTCTTGAAATGTTGTATTTATAAACCAAACCAATACAAAGATCATCAAAACCATAGACATTGCTAAGAAGGAAACATAAGCTAGAGACTCTTCAGGGGCAGCTAGGTGGCACAGTGGATAAAGCACTGGCCCTGGATTCAGGAGGACCTGAGTTCAAATCTGACCTCATACATTTGACACTTACTAGCTGTGTGACCCTGGGCAAGTCACTTAACCCTCACTGCCCCAGAGAGAGAGAGAGAGAGAGAGAGAGAGAGAGAGAGAGAGAGAGAGACGTTTCAGAAGAGAGCAACCAGGATGGCATCAGGTCTCACATCATGCTACATGAAGATCTCTTGGAAGAATTGGGGATGTTTAACCTGTAGAAGAAAGAGAAGATTTAGGGGGATACATAATAGGTTTTTTTTTTCAAGTATCTCCAGTGCTAATTAATAGAAGAATCATATCAATAGTCAATAACTAGAAGTGTTGTGCTTAGCCCTAGAGGGTAGCTTGAGGAGCAATGAATGAAAATTGAAAAGGAGCAAATTCAGGTCTGAGGTAAGGAAAAAAATTTACAATTAGATCTTGCCCAAAGTGGAATAAAATCTCTCAGGAGGTGGTAATGGGTTCCCTTCACTGGATGCAGTCAATCAAAGCTTAGATAACCACTTATAGGGCAGGTTGAATAGGGTCAAATAAATAAAACACAACCCTCCCAATTTAGCCATTGTTCCCACAGTTCTAAGTCAAGAGATGAGAAGAGGTAAGGGTTACCATGGGATGTCTGAGCGACCAGTTACCAAGGTCCTCCAACAATTTTCAGTTTTGTTTCTGTATAAGGTATTATTATACAGATGTGGGTTGGACTAGATAATTACTGTGGTCCTTTCTAACTCTGAGATTTTAGGACTCATTGGGAACATCATGTACTCCCTAATCTGTAAGAAAGGAGGTTTGTGAAAAGACTTCATAAATGTGTATAAAGCTTGTTACTCAGTCCTCCCAAGCAAAATGATTAGGAACATTTGAAAGGGTGGTTCTATTAATGCTTATGAGAAATAAAAGAAAATTAAGGGATTCAGGAAGAGATGGTGGGGGATTGGTGGCTGACATTCTTTTTTTTTTTTAATTTTTTTTATTAGGTCAGGCAATTGGGGTTAAGTGACTTGCCCAGGGTCACATAGCTAGTAAGGGTTAAGTGTCTAAGGCTGGATTTGAACTCAGGTACTCCTGAATCCAGGGCCAGTGCTTATCCACTGCGCCACCTAGCTGCCCCCATTCTTTTTTTTTTTAATTTTATTTTTTTGATGAGGCAATTGGGATTAAGTGATCTGCCCAGGGTCACACAGCTAATAAGTGTCCAGTGTCTGAGGCCAGATTTGAACTCAGGTCCTCCTGAATCCAGGGCTTGTGCTTCATCTACTGCATCACCTAGCTGCCCTAAATTCTAATGAAATATATAATTTAGTGCTCTTTAACCCAAGAGGAAGTAGATTTTGCTCCTTTCAAGAAACTAAATTTTATAAAGCACTTAACTAAGGGCCAAGCACTTTTCTAGGCTCTGAGGACAGAAAGAAAAAAATTAAACAACCCCTATCCACAAGTAGATTACATTCTGCTTCTTTGTTACTGCTGTTCTGCCCACAGAGAATTTTGGGGAAGTTTGAGTTAGCAATTATGTGATGCTCTGTGGCTAAAAGTCCAACACATATATAAGGATGGGAAATAAAATATCAATGTAAGCTTATTCTCTTCCAAAATTACAGGAAGGGAAGCCCATAGTTAATGTAATCCAGAGCCAAAATTAAACATTCTGGTACCCAGGGCAAGTAGAATACATAGAATACACCTGGGGCAAGTAGTGGGTAGAGAGTCTTAGGGACAAAACTTGGGCCTTGAAACACAAAAGCCTGTTATCTCCAAGCCCCTGCCCATAGTGGGGAGATTGACCTACCCTTGTGGGTATAGTTCTCAGGATACAGTAATACAATTTCTGCAGAGGCTACTCCTAGGAGGAGTAGGTAAGGGCCAGGGCAGGAAGGACCTCACCTGAGACATGGCTTCCAGGGAAAGGATGGTTGCTATTTATTTGATGAATTATTCTTGCTAACTATATGCTAAGCTCAG
Organism: Dromiciops gliroides; assembly: GCF_019393635.1. NCBI lineage: Eukaryota > Metazoa > Chordata > Mammalia > Microbiotheria > Microbiotheriidae > Dromiciops > Dromiciops gliroides. The sequence goes on from NC_057863.1 coordinate 72,871,411, forward strand.
TTGTTCCATACACTAAAAGTGCATAAGTGTTAGTGCCCTTTAAATTCCAGCACAGTGGATCAAAGATCCAGTCACCCCACCTTAGTTATGGCTCTAATAAAATCCATCCCATAGAGTGATTTTTTAAACATCCCCTGTTAAAACTTATCAGTGTGAACCTCCTATGGCACAATTGCCAGTTGCCTAATTTCTGAGTTCCCCAACTTCTAACAGTCTTTCTCAAGCAGGACAAATCTTATCTCTGCATTTTTCTATGATCTACTTCGCCCACTAACCAACCACACCACCATCTGCATGCTCACTCACACGCTGCCCTCCCCCCCCAATGCAAATCCTCAAATGCTTCATCACTCCTTTTGTGTGTGTATGTGTGTAGAAATCATAGAACCCGAGAGAACTATTAAAGCAGCTTCTTTAAAAAAATGAAAGCTACAAACCAGGGATTTATAAGTCTCTAAAGTCTGAAGGCCAAATTGCCATCTGAGTGTAATGCATACATTCCAGACGTGTTACCGACATTCGTACTATACTTCCTGCATATTACAAGTGTGCTGTAATTCTGATCCAAAAAAAAATGTCCTTTAATCTAGTTAAGACATGCCATTTTCCCAATAAGCCTTAGGAGCTCTACAGTTAGGGTTCTAGCCATGAAGGAATAAGGTCATTTCCTAGATTTGGACCTTAGAGACATTTAGCATGCAAATAATTCAGAAATGAAAGAACACTCTTATTCTTTGGTTGTTAAAGTTAAGGTTATGCTGACATAGTCTGGTGTTTTGTGTTTTTTTTTAATTGAAAGAGCAGATTGGGTAGGAGTTAAAACCACTTGATTTTATAGACTAGAAAGAGTGCTAGATAAAAAGTCAAAAGACCCGGATTCAGGTCTGAGCTCTACCATCTGCTCCCTGTGACACCTTGGGTAAATAACTTCATCATTCTAGAGCCTCTGTTTCTACACCTGTAAAATGAGGGGGTTAAACCAAATGGCATACATGCCTTATCCAAATAATGCAGCAATTTCTATGTCATCATGCATACTTTCATTATATGATGTGTTTGTAAACTCAATGTAATCTCAGAAGAAAGAAAATAATTTTAAAATAAAAATTACAAAATTACTCTTACCAGCATGTCATCTGGGTAGCTGGAAACAATTTCCTTTAGTTCAAGAAAGCAATAACTTTTATCACATTCATAGCCACAATGGCATGATTTTTAGAAAACAATTACTCTTCTTAAAACACATGCAACCATGTTACTCTTGCCTAAGAGCCTACAGTGACTCCCTAGTGTATGATTTAAAACACACACACACACACACACACACACACACAAAACAACAAAAACACCCCCACCTCTTCAACTTTGCATTTATAGCCCTTCCCAGACTCAGTCCAGTCTCTCCTTTCTAGGTTAATTACCCATTACTCCCCAGCCAAAGGGACCTACTCTGTGGTCCCCAAATGCAAAGATCTGTCTCTTGATTCCATACCTTGGCATAAGCAGTCCTTCTTCCCTGGAATATACTTCTTCCTCACTGATGCCTTTTAAATCCCTAGCTTCTTTCAAAGCTCAACTCATATGCCATCTCTGAAAGAAGGAAGGAAAGAAAAAGGAAAGAAAAAGGAAAGGAAAGGAAAGGAAAGGAAAGGAAAGGAAAGGAAAGGAAAGGAAAGGAAAGGAAAGGAAAGGAAAGGAAAGGAAAGGAAAGGAAAGGAAAGGAAAGGAAAGGAAAGGAAAGGAAAGGAAAGGAAAAGGAAAAGGAAAAGGAAAAGGAAAAGGAAAAGGAAAAGGAAAAGGAAAAGGAAAAGGAAAAGGAAAAGGAAAAGGAAAAGGAAAAGGAAAAGGAAAAGGAAAAGGAAAAGGAAAAGGAAAAGGAAAAGGAAAAGGAAAAGGAAAAAAATCTGAATCCTTTTGGTTGCTAAAGCAGATATTTTGGTACCTTCCATAACACAGCGCATTTGTGCTCAGCACATGGTAGACACTCAAGAAATACCTGTTGCTTGACTGGTAACTTAACCAAGCTCCACTCTCATCTCTGTAGTTAATGAGATAAATGTTAAGCGTGTTATGTACATCAGAGATTCAAAAAGCAGATGTAGGAGACAAGGAGTTAAAAATCACCACCACATGGGAACTCACCAGAGATGGCTTTTCTGTTGAATGAATAGCTCCTAAGAACTTAGGGAGGTAGTTTAGCACATAGAATATTAGACTTGGAGTTAGTATCAGCTTTGAGTCCCACTTCTGACACTATTGCTGTGTGATCATGGACAGGTCCCTTCACTTCCTGATTTAGTCCTCAGAAGGGATGTAGTGGAACAGGGATGATAATGCACTCTTTGTAGAACTATGAATTGGTCAATACAGCTTGCTATTTTTCAAAAGATATTAGAAATTAATGATGTTGCTTTCAACGCTGTCTTTGTTGTCTGCTTTCTTCTGAACTTCCTTCTGTGCATTTAAAAATGTTTTAATGTTCTTTTTTGTTCTTTTCTCTTTTTTGCATCACTATTTCTAGCTTCCTTTAAGGGCTCCTAATTCCCCTCCCACAATTAAAAAAAAAAGAAAGAAAGAAAACCCTTGTAACAAAGAAACATAGTCGGGGCAGCTAGGTGGCACAGTGGATATGGATAGAGCACAGGAGGACCTACATTCAAATCCAGCCTCAGACACTTGATACTTACTAGCTGTATGACCTTGGGCAAGTCACTTAACCCTCATTGCCCAACCAAAAAATCCCACAAAAATAAAAAAATTTTTAAAAACCAAGTAAACATAGTCAAGCAAAATAAATTCACCCAATGGCCATGTCGAAAAATGTATCTCTTCCCCTTTCTCCTTTTTCCCTTTATTCTCTGAGAACATCATAGAATATAGACAAGGAAAGAGAAAATACCCCCTTCAAGGGTATCTGGTCCAATCTTTTTTTAAATCAATGATAATAGCATTTATAAAGCACTTTACATATATTATCTCATTTGATCCTAAGAACAACTCTATGAAGTAGGTGCTATCATTATCCCCACTTTACAGATGAGGAAACTGAGGTAGACAGAGGTTAAGGGATAGTGCTTAAATGCTAAAGGGAGTTTGTGGCCCTGATCCAATAAGCATTTATTAAGACTCTACTATGGGTATGGGAATGTGCTAGAGGTGGTGAGCATGAGAGACAAAACAAGCGAACAACAATAGACTTTAACCTCAAGAAGCTTTACATTCTAGTAGTATGATAGAACACATGAATTAAACACACTAAAATAAAGAAATCAACATCCTTCTGTTGATTTGTGAAAAAGGAAGAAAGATCAAAGAATGAAGGGAATCAAGCAGTTTCTGGAGATAGCAAATGAATCACAGAATCTGAGACTCTGAAAGACCCTTGAAGGTCTTCTTGTCCAGCCTTTATTCAAAGGAACTCCTGCTATAACCTAGTGATTATTCAGCCTTTCTTTGAAGATCTCCAGGGGTTGTGGGGTAGGGCCTGAACGTGGGAGGAAGCTAAGGGTCCTAAGAAACAAGAGGGAAGAGGGAGTGTATCATCAGCATGGGACACCTCATGAAAAGACCCAGAAGGAGAGTCAAGTTTGAGGCACAACAAGGAGACAAGTTTGGCAAGAACATGGGGTGCATAAAGGGGGGAAATCTACAATAAACCTGGAAAAGGAACCCAGAAAGATATTTTGAAGGTCTTTCAAAAAATTACTTGAGGAGGTAGCATTTTGTCCTGAGAAGCAATTTTGTTCTTGTTTTTCAGTCATGTCCAGCTCTTTGTGACCCCATTTGGGGTTTTCTTGGCAAAGATATTAGAGTGGTTTGCCATTTCCTTCTCCAGCTCATTTTACAGATGAGACAACTGAGGCAAACAGGGTTGTCACTTGTCCATGATCAGACAGCTAGTGTCTGAGATGGTATTTGAACCCCCGAAAATGAGTCTTCCTGACTCCAAGCCTAGCACTCTATCCACTGTACCACCTAGCTGCCCCAATAGTGAGCCACCAAAAGTTCTGAGGGAAGGGCGTGATATGGTCAGAATTGTATTAGAGAATGATTGTTTTGTCTCTTATGTGGAGCATGGATTGAAGCAGGGTGAGACTAGGCTCAGGCAATATGACTCTGCAATGATACTCAGGTCCAAAGTGGTAGCTGGCCAGGCCTTTTCTTGGCCTTGCTGGAAGCTGCCTCAGCCCCTGCGTATTAGTATAGGGAAGTCCCAAAAAGGACAAGTCCAAAGTGATCTCTCTCACTTGCTCTAACCTGGGATATGGCTTGAATATGCCATTTCATTCTTTAGAGACCTTTAGTAATTCTATCCAGCTCTTTCCACCATGCCGACCAGGAGAATGACTTGTACATTTGGTATTCCCAGGAAACCCTCACTAGAACTTTTTAAAGATAAATGGATTCAAATGAATCAAGTTGTGGAGTTGGCCATGTCATATGTATGTGTGTTTATGTGTTTGAGTATTTTAAGGTCACATATAAAATTTTCAGTAGAGAATATTCCCAAGAGGGGAGAGCAGGGTGGAATTTAGAAAGAACTTTTTTTTTTTATTTCTAGCCTGATTTTTTTTACACTAGCAGCACTCCACAGATCAGAGTTTTGTCTTTCAGCCAGGATCCAGCTGTGCACATTTTCAACAGCTGGAATGGTAATAAACTCTGTTCTCTTAAAATGAGCTCATTACGATTTAGTTTGTGCTGACTCCCAACAAAACCACAAATTGCTTCCTCAAGTTTAAAAAGAATTTTTATAAAATTGCTAAAAGAAAGAAATTTTCAAATAAAATTCTAAGTTTCAGTACATTAATTCTGCATAGCTGGTCTATGCTTTCCCATAATACTTGGATGTCAGACACCAAAGGTAGGGAAACTAAAGAAATGGAATTTGGTATCTTCTTAAAAAATTATAATGACTTTTAAAAAATATTTTAAAGAGGTTATGAACTTTATTTAGGAGACTGCAATAGTCCAGAGCTGGAAAAAAGAAGCAGAATCCTGCCTCAACAATTTACCAGCTGAGTGACCCTAGGGAAGCTACTTACCCTGTCTATCTCAGTTTCTTCACGTGTGAAGTGGGGATAATGCTAACATCTACCTTATAGAGTTGTTTTTAGGTCTGTAAATTTTAAAGTGCTATATAAATGTTAGCTGTTGTTATCTGTAAAAAATAAAACAAAGGGACCAGACCAAATGTCCTCCAAGATTTCTTCCACTCCTGTGTCTATAATTCTGCTTTCAGAGAATAAGGGAAAAGGAGAAGAGAGAAGAGACCCATTTCTGGACATAGTCATCATGGAAATCTACAAACAGAGGCATATGAGAGACCTTACTTATTTAGAGTCCAACTTACACTTTGAATCATTTGATTAACCTCTTCTAAGGCGAGGCCAAACATCTTTCACAAGCATCTATCTCCTTCTATTATATCTCCCTTGATAGTTGTCCTCAGAGCGTGGGCAAATAAATCTCTTGTTTATTTGTCTTGTTTCCAATAATCCTGTATGGTTGCATGGGAGATGCCATGGGAGAGAAGGACTTTTAAGAGTGCTTTGTTTTACTGAATCAAATGCTTTTTATACTCAACAACAAAAACATAAAAAAGCTAGAATATAAGGAGGTGCCCATCAATTGGAGAATGACTGAACAATTGTGGTATGTAAATGCAATGGATATTATTGTGTTGTAAGAAATAATAAAAGAGGTTTTCAGAGAATCATGGGAAATATGAACTGATGTAAAGTGAGCAAAATAAGGAGAACAATTTATGCAATGACAACAGTTTTGTAAAGAAAAAACTACTCTGAAAGACAAAAAAATCAACTGTTCTGACCATTTAGTTCTCTTCTAATGACCAACCACAAGTCTAGAAGACCTATGAAGTAATATATATATACATATATATATGTGTGTGTGTGTATATATATATGTATATATATGTGTGTGTGTATATATACATATATATATACATATATATATACATATATATATATACATATATATATACATATATATGGGGGGGCAGGGTAATGAGCGTTAAGTGACTTGCCCAGGGTTACACAGATAGCAAGTATCAAGTGTCTGAGGCTGGATTTGAACTCAGGTCCTCCTGAATCCAGGGCTGGTGCTTTATCTGAAGAAGCATATTATTTACCTCTTGACAGAGAGTTGATGGACTCAAAGTGCAAAAAGAGACATAACCTTTTTGACATTGCCACTGTATGGATTTGTTTTGCTTGACTATATTTATTTGTTACCAAGGTTTTTCCTCTGCTTTGGGGGAGTAGAGATGATGCAGTTAGAGGGGTAGTTAGCAATAGTGATGCCAAATAAAAAAAAAGAACCATTGAAACATTTTTAATGCACAAAAGAGATCAGAAGAAGTTCAAAAGGAAGCACAGATAAGAAGAGTTTTGAAAGTAATGCGCAAAATTTATCACATTTTTTTGAAATGCAAATAGTATGAAATGGAAACTTATGATTTCACAAATGATCCTTTTGTGTTCTTCTGTGTATATGAAAATGCTCTTTTGGGAGGTATCTAAAGTTCAGAATTTAAAACAATTTGAAAGCAAATACAAAGAAAAAAGTAAGAAGCACAATGGGATCCATAATCCCCAAAGAGTTCAGCCTCTCTGGAAACACAGGAAAAACAAAGTGGATGCAGGATGATGATTATCTAGACCAAAGCTTCTTAAACTGTGGGTCATGACCTCACAGGGAGTCCCATAACTAAAAGTTTGGCAGTCAATGTCTGATTTGTATACCTATTTTATATACCTATATGCCTGGGGTACCATAGAAATTTCTTGGGTGAAAAGGGGTCACAAGTGGGAAAAGTTTAAGAAGCCCTGATCTAGATCATAAAATACAATGGAATGGACAGCCTATAGAGCCCATCTCTCAGTTTATATACGTTGTACAGACACTGCTGACATGCAATTAAGTTGGCTTGGAATTCAATTAAGGGAGAACAGTCTGGATTGTGTTTGGGAAATTGTGCAATGATTTTGCCGGCCCTATGTTTCTTCCTGAAAATATAGTCCATCTTTTTCACATCAGTATTCTTTGAGAGATGTCACATGGTAGTGAAGTGATGCATACGGGTCTCCAAAGAATTAAAGTTCTGGATCACCTTAAAGTCAATGGGGAGGTATGAGGTAGACTCAATAAAATACAACATATGACCAACAATGAGTAAAGAAGTTAAACCAATCATGTAGATAGACTGGCAGCTAACAGGTAGTTTGTTGGTTCTATTGGTAATAACAATCACTGATAATAATTGTTGTCATGTATAGAGGACCATGAGGTCTGCCAAGCACTTTACACACATTATCTCCTTTGATCTTCACAACTACCCTGGGAGGTAGGTGCCATTATCATCCCTATTTTACAGAGAAGGAGACTGAGGCTAAGGAATTTTGAATAACTTAGCCAGAGTCATAAATCTATCTAATTAAGAATAGGAAGCAGGATTTGCATTCATTGAATACAAGTCCAGAATTCTACCCACTGCACCATTCAGCTGCCTAGAAGAGCCTTGCAATGAGTCTAGAGAAATAAAGGGAAGATCCTATCATATGGGGTGGATCCCCATGGAAAATTTACAGTAATGTGAGAAATAATAGGTTTTTAAATGCCCACAGCCTGCCCCCTCCCCTTCCAGGGGATTATATTAAGATTGATTGGTTTGACTTTGCTGATTGACTTGCTCGAAGCTGACTTGATTGAAACCACACCTACCTGAGAGCCTGGCCCTCAGGGGGTGGGTTCTCTGACCTCATCATGTTCTGCTCATGAACCACCCTCAAGTCCAGTGAACCAATGGATTTGGGTGATCCTAGTGTAGGGGCCAAATTTTAATTGGGAAATGTTAGTTAGGCAGCTTGCCACAATATTGGGGCAAAGAAGGAGATTAACAGCCTCTTTCAAAAACAGAACAGGGTTTATTAACAAGAACAAACTTAAAAACACAAGTAAGATTAGTAGAATTAAGGAAAAGGGAAAAAGGGAATGGGGAAAGGAAAATTATACTACCTACGATTACACCACTGCCGGGGGCTCAGCAGAGCACACAGCTGTGTTGCGCCTCTTTCCAGCTCAAATGCCAGAATGGTGAATCTCCTCTCTTCTCTTTCCCAGCAAACCCTGGGCTGTCCACACACAGCCCCAAGATAAATGCCTGGCAGCCCTGATTGACAGTCACATGACTGCCCTAAATGGGCTTCAAGTCATAATTCTGCCAGGCCCATGTAGGCATCGGCACGTGGTGATGATGTGAGCTGCTAGCACCATGACAATGGCACATTGCCTGAACCCTGGCCAGTGTGCATGCCAGGGCTTTTTTAAATTCTAGCCAAAAGATGAGGTCATAAAACCCTCAAATTACAATTAATTCTTTACATTAGTCAATTATCTTGGAGCAGTGTGTAGGGGCTGCCTCTCTTCTGGACCCAGAGGTAGTTTCCACTCTCATAGGCACAGGAATTGCCTCTTTTTGGCCTGAGACTCTGAGGTGGTGAAGGCACCTTGTTCTGATTCTTCTATCCTAGGTATGTAGGGCGTCGAAACTTTCTGAACTCCACGTATTCTCTCTTTACTAATATCTAATATGTTTTAATAAATGTTTTTGGTTTTTTTTTGTGGGGGGGGTTGTGGGGCAGTGGGGGTTAAGTGACTTGCCCAAGGTCACACAGCTAGTAAGTGTCAAGTGTCTGAGGCCAGATTTGAACTCAGGAACTCCTGAATCCAGGGCCTGTGCTTATCCACTTCGTCACCTAGCCTCCCCTTAATAAATGTTTAATGCCCAAAACTGGTGCTAAAGCTTCTAATTTATAAGTAACAAATATATTAGCAACCTCAGCTAATTTTCCCCAAACTTAGGACAGAAATAAGGCTACCACATATAGTTTTTTTGTTTGTTTTGTTTTGTTTTGTTTTTTGGTGTTTTTTTGGGCGGGGCAATGGGGGTTAAGTGACTTGCCCAGAGTCACACAGCTCATAAGTGTCAAGTGGCTGAGGCCAGATTTGAACAATAGGTTTACATGCCACAGTTTGATGTGGACAAAAGTCACAGAGGATAATAACACAATCATTGTTGGGTTATAATCTGAATTATTTTGGAGATAATATCCACTCTGATCATAGGTCCATCAAATATTGAAAGATTTAAGCAAAATTAAATGAATAAGTCATAAAAGAAAGAAGTCTCAAAATATCTTTACTCAACTATCTTTGGTCAAACTCAAATCCCTGGAGGGAGGGGGCTAGTTTCCCCCTCCCATTCTTTTTTTTTTTTTTTTTTTTTTAGTGAGGCAATTGGGGTTAAGTGACTTGCCCAGGGTCACACAGCTAGTAAGTGTTAAGTGTCTGAGGCCGGATTTGAACTCAGGTACTCCTGACTCCAGGGCCTGTGCTCTATCCACTGCGCCATCTAGCTGCCCCCCCCCCCCTCCCATTCTTAATTGCCTATCTTTACCAAAAGCTTCTTTCCTTTAGCTTAAAATTTTTATCTTCATTAAATGTATATATACCCTTTAAGAGTATCATTCTGGGGGCGGCTAGGTGGCGCAGTGGATAAAGCACCGGCCCTGGATTCAGGAGTACCTGAGTTCAAATCCGGCCTCAGACACTTACTAGCTGTGTGACCCTGGGCAAGTCACTTAACCCCCATTGCCCCGCAAAAAAAAAAAAAAAAGTATCATTCTGTGTACATTCATTTTTGTCAGTTTTTTGCCTTTTAGTATGAATTATTGATTTTGAACATCATGTCACCTTTAAGCTATTTTAAAGTTTATATAAAATTTCTCTCACAACAGCTTTTTGAGAGTATAAGCATTTTTATTTTATTTTACAGGTGAGGAAATTGAGGCCCAATGCAATTTAGTGACATACAATGACCATAGTCGCAGATCACAGTCTAGCTATTACTACAGAGAAACCAAACCCTATCCTTGGTGTTCATTTCAAGTATTACAATCAGAGAAAGTTCCTTTTGAGGCAATGAAATTGCACTGAAGTAACATTACTATTTTTATATCCTTGATATTAAAAATGAAGGCAAAGAAGAAGGACAAATTCTTCATCTAAGCTTAAACCAGTCTCCAAGATCACAAGTCAAGTTCCAGAGTTATTATGGTATCCAACTTTAGGGGACAAAAAATAAAAAGAGAGCCCCTTCCAAGATAGACCAACTCTTAATTGGAATTTTGGAAAAGAGCTGCCCCTCACCCAAAATATTTTCAGTGTGCTGTTTATTCTTTGACATAGATCAAGAAATAATTCTGAGGCAAGTCTTTCATAATTAAATCAAAAATGATCATGAGATAAATTCCAACCTCAGAAGTATTTTTAATGTGATGAGTGGAACAGTCCCATTCACCTCTTGTCAAAAAAAAAAGAGAGAGAAAAAGTCACAAATAACACAATCTGATTTTGCTCAGATATGCTCATTCTAACAAGCCATTTTTTAAATTTCTACTCCTTTTGACTGGGGTTCAATGTTTGTTTTCACTATTAAATCATAGTGTGACTAATTTGCAGGTATTCACTCATTTCTGGATATGTCTTTTGAATGAATGACATTTCTGTATATCCCACTTAAAGGAACAGGACTTTTTCGAAAACCACAATGAGACACCCCTTTAACCTTCCTGTTCTATTTATCCAAACATTTATTTCTCAAGAGGTGGAGTGTGTCAAGTATTCAAGAACTAAGGGGTTATTGTTTTCTTATTCCCCTCTCTGCCCCATGTTCTTTGTAGCATAAGTATCTTCTGAGAGAAAGATCGGATAATGTAAAGTAAATTCTTGGTGTCCTGCAGACCAGTATCTTGGGTTAGGAGAGAGACAGAGCCCCTTTAAGATTTCCAAATACCTTAATTATCACCGAACTAAGAGACTTTGCCCCAGGCCTAGATCAACAGTTCACAAAGTGCCTTTGATCTGCTAAAAATGTTCATTAGGTTATGGTGCCCTATGTTATTTATAAATGTACTTGGAGGAAAATAATCAAAGTTTTCATTCTCTTTCCTTATCTTTTTCCTCCTCCTCTGCCTTTTTTTCCCTCCTTTTTCTCCTCCTCCTCTTATTTTTTTGTTTTGTTTTGTTTTGTGCATTATGGCATCTGCACTGGCCTTCCTGTGACCAAAGTCATAATTCCAAGCTAAATTTCCATTCTCCACTGGGAATACCAGGAAACATAGGAATACCAGGAGAGAGTGTAAGTTAATTGTTGCTTGTTATCCTGTCTCTGGCAATTATATCCCTCATGCTTCAGAGGTAATGGAAACACCCCCTCTCCCTGCCCACACACCTACAAACAAAAGATGATCCAGAATTACACCTCGAGTAGCCCAAATTATCACAGCACAGGGAAAATGTCCTTACTACAACCAAATTCTGTTGAAAGAACTGACCTGATTGTGAAAGTTTCATTTTATTTGGCCTATACACCCCCCCCAAAAGAAACAAAACCCCCCAAAACAGAAAACGATATATGAAACTATGGTTCAAATGGAAAAGCCTTCCGATTTCCAGGAGTTACAAGAGCATTTCAGAATACAGTATATGCTACTATTGTCAAAAGCAAAAAAGGGATCCATCCTACATTTGTTTGTTTAAAAAACTATGAACCCTAAAGTGTTTTGAAAAATAACAAAAGTCCTAGAAGTAATCAGTATTAAATACAAGGGCCCATGGTTTTGATACATTCACTTTCCAGGCTTTTCTCAGAGTTCAATCTTTACTGAGACACAGGTCTAGCCAGACACCAGAGCAGGGCAGGCAACCTCCCTTTAAAATAATTTCAGTGATTCTTTTTTTGTTTGTTTTTTTGCGGGGCAATGGGGGTTAAGTGACTTGCCCAGGGTCACACAGCTAGTAAGTGTCAAGTGTCTGAGGCTGGATTTGTACTCAGGTACTCCTGACTCCAGGGCCGGTGCTTTATCCACTGAGCCACCTAGCCACTCCAATTTCAGTGATTCTTAACAGGCCTCCAAATCTCCTCTCTTTATCAAAAGCTTCACTCTTTCAGCTAAAGCTTTGGATCTTCATTAATATGCAAACATACTGGGGGCAGCTAGGTGGCACAGTGGATAGAGCACTGGCCCTGGATTCAGGAGGACCTGAGTTCAAGTCCAGACACTTGACACTTACTAGCTGTATGACCTTGGGCAAGTCACTTAACCCTCATTGTCCTGCCCCCCCCCAAAAAATATATGTATATACACATATATGCAAACATACTCCCTAAGAGGTCCATTCTGTACATGTCATGTTTATCAGTCATTTATATTTTGGTGTGAATTAGTGATTTTGAACATCATAAATCACCCTTGAGCTGTTTTAAAGTTTATATAACACTTCTCTTCCATCAGTCTTTGGTTTTTGTTTTTGTTTTTTTTGGCAGGGCAATGAAGATTTAGTGACTTGCCCAGGGTCACACAGCTAGTAAGTGTCAAGTGTCTGAGACTGGATTTGAACTCAGGTCCTCCTGAATCCAGGGCTGGTGCTTTATCTATTGAACCACCTAGTTGCCCCTAGTCTTTGAAGAGTAGAAATATTTTTATTCTATTTTACAGATGAGGAAACTGAGGCCCCAAAAGGCCAAGAATACCATTCACTGGGCACTTGAAGTAAAGAGTATTTGGGGTACTGAAAAGAAATTTTCCTTGGGCCTTGAAGCAGAAACTCAATTTTTTTTTTGCTTCATGGACCCCCCACCCCTTGGCAGTTTAGTGAAACCTGTGGACCCTTTCTCAGAATAATGTCTTTAAATGTAAAATATAAAATCCATAGGATTACAAAGGAAATAAATTATGTTGGAATATACTTATCTACATTTTCCCCTAAAACATTCGCAGATCCCAGAGCCAGTGCTATTGATTATAGACCACTTTTCTAGGCTTGGCAACTCATGCCCCAGAAATGTATGATCTAACCAAGCCACTTTTACTTTGGCCCATCTTCCTTTATTTTAGCCTCAATCTTACCTTTGATCCCCTCCTATGGGAACATCCCCTTCACAGTAGGCCTTGAATCAGCGGGGAAGGGGGACACCACAGAAAAACTCAACGGAAACGGTTTTCTATGGGCCTGTAATGTGCACAGGATGAAACTTGGAAAGAGGGTCGAGTCCGTATTCAACACGCAGTGATTTCCCTCCTTACCTCCTCCCCTCGAGATACCTATCCTCCATTGAGGCATCATCTGTGGCTGGAAAGAAAATGGAAATCACCCTGTGTGGTATCTCCATAGAGCTTTTGAAAACTCCAGAAAATCAATCTTGCCGGCAAACAGCGACGACAACTTCTGTGGACACAAAGACTGGGAAACCAGCCCCTGATGTGACAGCTCTGCACCCATCAGGTCTGCAAAAGCGACAAACTAGGGGCCGTCTAGACAGGAAGAGATGAGTAATCAAGAGGGCCAATCAATCCGACTCCCTGCACGGCTCAGAGCGTTTTCTAGCAAAGTTTTGTTTTTCACAGGAAGGGCCACTTTAATAATCTTGTGCTGTGAGAACACCGGACTATGTGTGAACTCGGGGATTTTCAAGCCATCTGGGTCCGGGACAAGTCTATACCAGCAAATGCCAGGAAAAGTAGATAATTATCTAGGTACATGGGGGAAGGGAAGTGCTCCAGAAACTCTATTGTGGACTGTCCGCAATAATCAGCTCCACCAGAAATTTCCGAAATGCTCTGCTTAAAATGTGCCTGTGGAAATAGGAGCAGTGAAGTGACCTCTTCTCAATCAGCAGGTAGCGGCAGGGTGGGAAGCCACGTTTGTGTGATTAGAATTCTTCATTGGAAAGAAATGCACCCACACACACACACACACACACTCACACCCGCCCCCAAAGGACTCTACTCACCCCTCGCTGGGGGAAGGGTGAAAAAACGTGCCTTTCCACACCTCTAGGCTTGCACCTGGATCAAGGAAAGAAGGGAGGGTAGCTTTCTTTCCCTTCTCAGTGGGACCATCCTGCAGCTGGGCAGTCAGAAAACCGACCCACTGACATCTATCGAGTATTGTTGTTTGCTCGACTTGTATCTGGCCTGCAAGGCTCTGATGTTGAGTAACTTACAGAAGGCATCCTATGCATGATGAAGGGGGAACAGAGTGCCCTTCCATCTGTCTACTTCCTTATGCCCCCTCATCGACAGTCACTCCAGCTAATATAAAGGTAAAAACAAGCACGTCTAGGAAAAAGTATTACATAAATACCCCCTCCTTTGTATTTTTAGATTTATTATATATTTATTTACATATTTGTCCGTTATTGATATTTAACATATTGTTATGTGATATCATTATTGTCACTTGGTCTGTAATATAATATAAAGAATATAATTCTTTATAATATTTATAATTTTATATTCAGCTGTATATTTATCATCTTTATGTAAATTACCTATACTTATATAATATAAAACAACATATATATTTGTATCTTTTCTGAAAACACATAAAATAACAGAGGATCATAAATGTTTTAGCACTGCATAGTAAAAAGCCTTTTTTGATCCACCCAATTGTTAATACCCTTCCTCCTAAATGACTTTCCATTCAACCATTTTGTATTTGTATTTATTCACTCAATATTATATAATATATTTACATACATACATAATATTATATATACTTATATGTGTCTGTATATACATGAAATGAATTTCTACCCACATTAAGCTTCTGTTCTAATCGGGGAAACAGTAAATGTATATGTCTGTGTGTATGTATATATATATATATATATATATATATATATATATATATATATATATATATATATATATATGTGTGTGTGTGTGTGTGTGTGTATGTGCATGTGTATATGGACATGGACATGCACATGTATATTACTATGAATTATAATTGTTATCATTATATTAACAAAAAGCATATGTGTATATGTTTATGTTTGTAATGTATATATAATACATATATAATATTGCTGTGAATTATAATTGTTATATTAACAAGAAGCATATATGTATTATATATATGTGTGTGTGCATATATACACACATGTGTGTATGTGTGTATATGTATATGGACTTACTGTCTCCCCCATTAGAATGGAAGCTCCCTGTGAGTAGAGGTTGTCTCATTCTTTGCATTTCTATCCTAATACCCAGCACTTCACCTGACAAACAGAAGACCCTAAATACTTGTTGACTGACTGATTGATTGATTGATTGATTGATTGATTGATTGATTGATTGATTGATTGATTGATAAACTCATAGCCAAAAGGCCTGGGTTCAAGTTCAAGTTTCCCACTTACCACTTCAGTGACCTTTCCAAAGTACTCTTCCAATAGAAACAAGTTCTAAAAAGCAGATCATTGACTTAAATTTCATTTCTCATCTAGTTTCCCACATGGCAATGAACTATTTTTTTCCAGCACCACCTCTCAAACTGCCAGCCAAATATCTCCAACTGGAAATCAATATGACCAAAAATGAATTCACCATCTTTGCCATTAAACTCGCCCCTTCTCTTGCCAGTCCCATTGTCTTCCCATTTACCTAGGCTCTGAAACCTTGAAATAATTCTTGACTCTTTCTTCTTTATCATCATTTCCACTGAGTTTCTAAGTCTTCTTGATTCTCCATCCCATACAGCATCCATCCCATCCATCCATTTCATACTGCCACTACTCTACATTGAGAGACTCATAATCTGGAAAATTGTAATAACATCCTTTAAATTTATTTATTTAAAGTTTTGAGTTCCAAATTCTATCCTTCTGTCATTCCCTCCCTCCCTACCCTCCCCGCTTCCCAAGGTTGCAAGCAATCAGTATAGGTTATACATGTGCAATTATGTAAAATATTACCATATTAGTCTATAATAACATCCTAAGTGATCTCCTTACCTCCAGACTCTCCCTTCTCCATTCCATCCTTTACATAGCCATCAAAATAATCTTCCTAGTGCAATGATTTATATAATTTCCCTGCTTAAAACCATATTCGATGGTTTCTAATTAACTGGAGGAAAAATACAAACTCTTTGATATTTAAGGACTTTCACCTATCTCAGTTGCATTTCATATTTCTCCCATCATACACCTATGCTGGCAACTCAGTCCAATTGGACTACAGACGAGCTCACTATGGTCCTGCCGGCCATTTCCCATGCCTGGAATATATACCTCCTCATATCCGCTTTTCAGCATGCTCTTCCTTCACAACTCAGGGGCCACCTCCCATGTGACACCTTTCCTGACCCCCAAATTAAAGTGCTCTCCCTCTTTAAACTTTCCTATAATACTTTGAATCTCTGTCCCCATCCCACATTACCTTGTTTTATACTTCTCTGTGAATGTGTTACATTTTATTTCACCCCCAGTAAATTGTAAGCTCCTTACACACAGGGCTTGTGCCATTTTTTTTCTTTATATTCCCAGCACTTAGCATAATAACTTGTACAGAGGAGATGCTTAAGCACAACTCAATTCTGCAAACATGTATTCAGATCTTACTATAGTCAAAGCACTGTGTTCAATAAATGTTTGTTGAATTGTGGATATGGAAGAAATTCAACATCACAGAAAACCTTAAAATCTTGTTATTCATGTTTTGCTTAAAAAATATAGTATGTTTTAATTTTAGCGATGGTAGGTGCTTGTAGAATTTGGCTAGTGGAGTTTGGCTAGCCCCCACCCTCTTGTGGGCAAGACCATAAGCTTCTCCCTTCAGGTGTTCCTTTCTGTCTAGTCACTGTCTGTAACTCTTCCCGTGGAGGAAATGCTTTTCCTTTTAAAACTGTTGAAGAAAAAACAATAGGACTCTAATAAGGCAACTTCCTCAGAAAGGCTCACTTACAAATCTTCCCTCACTAGGACTGCTTACTCATTCATTTGTTTCCAGGTATAGGTCTGAATTCACTTTTGCTTTATTTTTGGGAAGATATAAAGTATAAATCAATAAAATATATTTTATTCATCCCAAGCACCCACTTAGGAAGGCCCCAGTGATTAAATGGGGAACCAGTCTCTGTGTGTTTCTCCCTATCTCTGCTTTGTCTCTCTCTTTTTTCTGCCTGCTTTCTCTCTCTCTCTCTCTCTCTCTCTCTCTCTCTCTCTCTCTCTCTCTCTCTCTCTCTCTCTCTCTCTGTTTCTCTGTTTCTCTTGTATCTGTTCATATAGATATTTAGAGATATAGATATCACAGTAAAAAATCTACTTTTCTCTCCCACATACTTTAACATATACTTCATGGTTTCTTTTGGCTACATTTACCTAAAGCATGCACACATGAATCATCAATGCAATGAAAAACCGTGTTATCTGAGAAATTAGTCATAAAACAATAGCAAAACAGAAAGCCAAATAAACTTTAAAAAAACAACAACAATTGGAGATATAGGCTTCCTCAGGAGAGGGCCAGAGTGAGAGGGAAGCAAGGGATAGGAAAGTCACAAGTTACCAGTTTAGTACTCAGAAACAGGAATAACTATATCTCTTCTGCCCCTGTTCTGTGAAGTTTCCTCCTGAAAAGATCATAATCTTTCCCTTAGCATCTCAGCATTCTTTCTCTTATGTCAGTTTGCTCACAATCAGGGAGGAGGCAGTAGCAGTAAAGTGTGATAGTCAGCCTTCTTGCCTTCTCACCATTCATCTTCCATCCTGTTCTCACACCATAAGATGCAGTCACCAATTGCAAGGCTTCTTCTTCCCCTCCTCCTCTCCCTCTCCTTCTCTCTCCCTTAGGAAATGAGAAAGTCCAAGTTCTCTAGGAGCTCAAGTAAATAAACATTGGACAATTCTTGTCTACCAATGATCAGTCTCACAATACAAGATATACATCTATTCAGTGCATACTGTTTGCAGATCTCTGCTCAAGAAACTGAGAGGAGATCCAAGGTTTAAGTAAAATGGGGTCTCTTCTTTCTATGAGTTTATAATCTAGCAGAATACAGATAGCTATAAAGCACAATATTGTATGGAAAGTGCATGAAAGATCTCCAAAATTAAGTCCTATGTGCAATCTAAGAGACTGAATGTGCCAACCATGGGAAATTTAATTCAATCGGGTAAGAATTTACTAAGGAACTACTATGTGCTAGCCACTGTGCTATGTGGGGAGAAAAAGACAAAAATGAAATAGTCTGTGTTCCCAAGAAATTTATATTCAATTGAAATAAGAGTTAGATATGTTTAATGTGTTATATATATATATATATGTGTGTGTGTGTGTGTGTGTGTATATATATATATATATGTATATATAAAACCTATATCAGATTATATCAGATTACCTGCTGTCTAGGGGAGGGGGGGGGAGGGAGGGGAGGGAGGGAGAAAAATTTGAAATTTGAAATCTTACATAAACAAATGTTTAAAACTATCTCTACATGTAACTGGAAAATAATAAAATACTTTTATCAGAAAAAAAAGAAATAACAGTAGGTATTATAAAAATATGACCTCTCCATACCCAGAACCTCTAGACACATAGTCAAATGACTATGTGTCTAAATGTCTATGGACTAGTTAGATTCTCTATGCCTTAAACAGGCCACTGAGTGTCTTTGAAGCTTTGTTTAGGTTTGAGAATCTCTGAGTTATTTCCAGGTTTGCACTGAGACATGAAAGTAGGTTGGAAAAGGTAGGAGGATGAAGGGGGATTGGGGGGGTAGACCTACTGTTCAAATCTCCCACTTTTTTGCAAGAAGCCATTCTTAGTCTAGTGCCTTCCCTCTGAGATCATCCTCAATCTATTCTCTTTGTGCATAGTTGTTTTCATGTTGTTTCTCACATTAGACTGTGAGCTCCTTAAGGAAAGGGATTGTTTTTTATTTGCTTTCTATCCTCCTCATTTAGGAGAGTGCCTAGCACTTAATAAATGCTTATTTACTTGATTTGACTCTGGCCTCCACATGTTTAATGAATATTTTTGCTTTAGATATATGCTTATAATAGAATGTACACCTGAATCTGACTGGCAAGGCCAATGGAGCCCATATCATACCCTAACCCGAAGTTTGGCCCAAAGTTAGTTGACCCCTCTCTCTCTCTCTCTCTCTCTCTCTCTCTCTCTCTCTCTCTCTCTCTCTCTCTCTCTCTCCCTCCCTCCCTCCCTCCCTCCCTTCCTCCCTCCCTTTCTCCCTACTCCCACTCCAGGACACTGGTCAACTCTGAAGTTCCACTCTGGTGCTGATAACCTAGTTTCCCAGGGATACCTTGGAGACCCCAGAGATTCCAGAGCTTTCTTGAGATCCAGGGATCAAAGCTGAATTCTGAGTCTTGTGATATTCAATTAGGATTGACGTTACAATGATAGATTTGCTAGGAAGTTTGCTGTCTTTCACAAGTAATGATGTTCTTCCATTTGAAATTGATATTTCTGCCTCCTAGGTGTGGAAACAGCTTATTTTATTCCAATTAGAAATATTGAAAACTTATTAAGATCTTGAAAGCCATGAATTTAGTAAATTCTACAGATGGTCAAACATTCCTTTTATCATGCTTTTCAGTGGTTTTCAGTCAAGCCCTACTTTTCAGGACCCCATTTGGGGTTTTCATGGCAAAAATACTGGAGTGGTTTGCCATTTCCTTCTCTAGCTCATTTTACAGATGAAGAAACTGAGACAAACAAGATTAAGTGACTTGCCCAGGGTCACACAGCTAGTAAGTGTCTGAGACCAGATTAGAACTCAGGAAGATGAGTCTTTCTGAATCCAGGCCCAGCACTCTATCTGCTGTGCTATTTAGCTTCCCCTTTATCATGCTGGGTACCTACCTAGGAAATCTGCCTCAAAACATTATGGCCGGGGGCGGCTAGGTGGCACAGTAGATAGAGCACCAGCCCTGGATTCAGGAGTACCTGAGTTCAAATCCAGCCTCAGACACTTGACACTTACTAGCTGTGTAACCCTGGGCAACTCACTTAACCCCCATTGCCTGAAAAAAAAAATCAACATTATGGCCAAATAGAAGAAGCACTTGAACTGGGAACTGAGTTCTAGTCCCTACCCTGCCACTGTGCAGTCTTGGCCAACTTACTTCACTTTTCTGAGATTCAGTTTCCTTATCCTTAATGCAGAGTAGTTGGATAATCTCTACTCTAGTGTTCTATGGAAATAAAAAAGTCTGTTGTCAGCATTAGTGGTGGAAATGTCTCACTAGAGTTATTCACCAGTCATGGGGGTAATCAGAAATTCCCATCTCTTACATTTGTTTTTATTGTTGTTCCAGACTTGTGATTTCTAATGTTTGGAGAACTCCTGGTATGGAATGTCCTTCCACTGGTGCAGATATGCAATTTCTCTATAACTTATCATCTTAGAGAGTTGCCGGGGGCACTGAGAATAGTTATATGACTTGTCCAGGGTCACAGAGCTCCAGGATCATAGTGATCTCAGTGGAATCTTTTACAAACTTAAAAAGGGATTCATTTACATAGAGTTCAAGGCAACTATAAAATTAGCCATGAAGGAAAGGTGGATTGAGGTGGAATAAATTATGAAAGCAAGTGAAAGAGTAATTGTATCTATGAAGGAGTAGACAGACAGATGGGTGCATCAGACACTTCCAGACGAGAGACTCTGCCTTTGTGGTTGGCTAGCAGTAATGTGGTAAAACGTAGAACAAAATCGAGACAGGGCGAGAAATTCTGAATCTCTGAAATTAAAAAAAAAAAATCACCAAATCCCGCATCCCTTCCCCTAACTACTTTACTAAAACTAATTTTTTCCCAAAGTAAAATTGGGAATTTAATTTAAAAATGAAGGCAGGACATGAACTGTACTTCAAAAAATGAATAATTTCTACTCTTCAAAACTTATGAAAAAAAGATTCTAAAATGTCACTTTCCAGGATAGTAAATCATTTATCACATCTCACTGTTACCATCCTCCTTAAGCAAGGCTAAATGGAAGTTTCCATGAAACACACAAATTTGGGTGATTTGAGATTTTGTTCAACTAATCAAATTTGATTAATTTAAGTTTACTATATATATGCCATTTCTAACATGGTTAGTGCATAGAAGAAGAGGTGAATAGCATCCCTGAGTGGCAAATAAAATAGGTTTACTATAATAGAATGTAGTTTGTCTCAGGAAGGTTTAATTCTTCAATGTATTTAGAATAGAATTTTGGAGCTGGAAAAAAGAGAGGATCCTTTAACCCAATTCTCTCATTTAAAAAAAAAAAACAAAAGGAAGACTGGGTTTGGAGACACAGAACTTGGGTTCAAATCCAACTTCTTCCACTTATAACCTGCATGACCTTGGACAAACTCTTTGGGTTTTAGTTTCCTCATGAGTATAATTAAGGGGGTTGAACTAAGTGTCCTCTAAGGTCCCTTTCAGGTCTAAGTCCATATGAACTGAAATCTGGGAAATGGTAGGACAGACCAGACCAAGAACAAGTAAGACCTGGAGACCTACCAGAGTTAACCAGCTACTGGAAGCAGGTCCCAGCCACAGACAATAAAAGACAGTGCAGACAGTTGGGTATTTGGCAGTTTGGGGATCTAGCAAAGGGTAGAACATTGTGTCAAAGGAGTCTAGCACCAAGATAGGACATACATAGTTGGCATCAGAGGAGGCCAATATTGGGCAATAGGTGGACAGCTAGGAAGACAAGTGGATCATCAGAGATGATCTAGAAAGAAGTGACAATAAACCACAATGACTGGATCTGAGCAGAGCAGGACTATGGTTCTCAAGAGAGTCTTCAAGAAACAAGTCAGGACACTAGTCTCAAAGAAACTGGGGGCAATTGTTGGATAATCATGATAGATTTAAGGTAGAAGAATTAGGGAGATGATAATCCAAATATTGAGGAAAGGATATTGTTCAACTACAAAGAGCAAAGTCAAATGTCCAGGTGCTGGAATTAAGGATTGGCACCAAGGCTGATATAACAATAAGCTGAGTTATGAATACAGGGGTCATTATATTTCTATTGCCTAGCAGTCAGGTTGCTCCACAGTCTAGGGTGGGCCCAAAGATGTCAAAAATGTTAACTTATAATAGCTGGGGGAATTGAGTCTATGGGGAGCTAGGTAAGTCATTCTACTAAGGCAAAGAGAAGTATGATGATTTGTCCATAGCCAGCCAGCTAGTCAATGGCAAAATAAGGATTAAAGATCAGGTCTTCTGCCTCTCAGTTCTATGATGTTTCCATTTCACTGTGCAGCCTAGTGATTCATCATCTGCTTCAACTCTAAAAGAAAAGTGCATCTGGGGAGGGGGGGGGGCCGGGGAAATGATAGGAACTAGACTTGTAATTTCACTCAAATAAAGAATTTCAAGATATTAAAACTACCTCTGCCAATACCCCTTCTCTGTAATGTATTGTCTTATCATAGACAGATGCCTAGAACTCTGAGAGGTTAAATGATTTGCCTTGGGTCATATAGCTAGAATCTGTCAGAGATATAATTTGAACCCAGTTCTTCCTAAGTAGAAGGTTAACTATCTACTACAATACTGATTCCGCCTCTTCTGGGAGGGGGGGAATAATAATTTCCCAACATATAACTATGTTCCCATTTTAAAAAAATAACCCCCAAATTTTATAATTGAAGAGGGAGGAAACTGTTGATGGTGGTATCTTTTTGATGAAGCACCATTCATCAATAATTCTCCTGCTAGGGAAGTGATATTATCTGAATTTTCCAGATACCCTATTAGCCAGACAACTCATTAACTGTCTCACCCTTTTAGCCCATTTTAAGAAGCTGGTAAACCACCTTAGCAATCAGTGAAAATAAATAGCCAGTTATGATATAAAATATTTAGTTTTCTACTAGCTAGTAATGCTCTATTAAATAATAAATACACTTAAGTGCAATTATATATTGCTTCATTTTTAAAACAATGATTACTTAAAATCTAGCCTTTGTAAGGAAAGAATCCCTTCAGACATAATTTTCTTCTCTTCTATTACTGACATATCAGCAACAGAAACTCACAGAAACTCTACTAACAACTAACCAGTGTTACCAACCACTTCATTTAAAATCCACCAAATAAAAGAAAGGCAACATAAGTGAAGGATAAATATAAATCAGAAAACAGTCTTTAAACTGCAAGGAGAGGGAATGTGATATTTGTTTCTGCAGAAAGTTTGTGGTGGTCCATGATGGTTTCAAGATGGCTTGTATTGTTCAGGCCCAGCTATCATGGTTTACAAACAGCCTAATATTTGAACTGCAAGAATGCAAATAGTGCTAACATCTTAATCTTGTGATTACAATCTGATGTGGTCCAATTTTAGTGTAACAGGGAAACAAGGGAAATCCTTAGGTACAGTGTACAAAACACAAATAAAGGTATATGCATGAATCTGATCATCCTTTGGGAATCAGTTTCCACTAAAATGTCAAATATTTATGGATACTTGGAAACAATTTGATGACATTTGAAAAAGAGTAATAACACATTACACTTAATCCAAACCGGCTAGAGTTTGATCCAAGTGATACACAAACAACAAAATAACATCCATGATTATGATAATTTTGAATTGCTACGCAAAGAAACCTATAATGCTTCAAATGTGTATATGTTTGTTATCACAGTGGGAAAATATATTTCTAATAGAATTGGGCAATTATTTATGGTTTAAGGTGCATTAAAGTATTTTTAGCATGAGCATCTTAGACCATTGTTGTGAAGCTCCCAGAGATTTTTCAAACTACTAAAAGGCCAATGCCTTAATCTTTTATAAATATCCTTCCTAAGAATAGTAAATTGAGACCCAGGGATATTGAGTGACTTTTCCAAAATCTTACCCTCACCCTAGATATTCAATGGCTTCCCAAGTCTTGCTTCAGCTAACTGCATAGCATCTTTCATTCACTTGGCTAGCCCCTTCCCTCCAATCGCAAAGCCACCACCCTAATATAGGTCTTCATTATCTATCACCTGCACTACTACAGTCATCTCTTCCTGTCTCCAGTCTCTTCATCTTTCTAATCTATGTCCACACAAGTGCCAGATGGATATTTCTAAACCATAGGATTGATCATGTAACTGTTCAAGAGGTTCCATTGTCTTCTTCTTGCCCCTAGGTGTATATATAAACTCCACAATCTAGCACTTTAAATCCTTTATAATCTGACTCCAGCCTACATTTTCCAGGATAACTGCCCATTACTCTCTTTCCTCCAGTCTACATTACAAACAACTGACCTGCTTACTGTACACAATATTCCATTTCTCTTCATGCAGGCTCTGTCCCATGCCTGCAATATACTCATTCCTCACCTCTAACTTATAGAATCTGTAGCTTCCTTCAAGACTCAGCTCAAGTGCCACATCCTACATGAAGCTTTTCCTGAACTCTAGTTGCTAGTGTTTTCTCCTTGAGTTATTTATTACTCCACATCTTTATTTTTCTTTGTGTATCATTTCTCTCTCTCTCTCTCTCTCTCTCTCTCTCTCTCTCTCTCTCTCTCTCACACACACACACACACACACACACACACACACACACACACACATGTACACGCACACAAAAGAGAACAGGCCAGGGATTGCTTTGTTTTTTTAATTTTGTTTCTTCAGTGTATAACAACTGTATGGTCTGGCATGTAGTAGTCACTTAATAGATGCTTGTTGAATGGACACTGTTCCCAGGAGAAACTTTCAAAGCTTTCAAACCTATGCCTTCTGAATCTAAGTCTTAGTGTTCTTTTTAGGATCATTAGTATACATCCATCTCATCAACTCCACCCCTAAAATAAAATCAACATGGGCTTAAAAGGATAATAGAATCATAGGTTCAAAGCTAGAAGAGAATTTAGAAAGACATAGAATACAATCCCCCTCATATTACAGGTGAGGAAACTGAAGCATAGAGAGATTTAAATGACTTGATCAAGTTGACTCAGCTAGTAATTGTCTGAGGTGGAATGAGTCTATTATTCAAACCTTCCTGACCTCAAGACCTGTGTCCTATCTACTATGCCTTATCTCCAATCTGACTTCTCAGGGTCTTCCTCTCAGGACCACTTACTCCAGGAGTTGGTATATAACTTTAACTCTTACTCATAGCTGGGTCTGAACTTCCTTCAAGGGCAGCCAAATCCCACTAGTAGGGGGTGGCTTTCCCCGGGTAATCAAATTCCTCTGCCTATGCAGCCTTCCAATTCCCCTGGATTTGGGATCAGTGTTCAGACATCAAAAGCGCAAGAGAAATCATCCAAACCAACTCTGTCATTTTATATGTAACAGGAACACGAGCCTTTGGCAATGCAGTGCAGTGGCCAGTAGCTGCCACCAGCTTAGTTCCTTAAGGGCAGGGACTGTCTTTTGCCTCTTTTTGTATCTCTAGTGATTAGCACAAGGCTTGGCACATAGTGGGAACTTAATAAATATTGATTGATTGAGGTAAGGAAGTCTTTGCCAACTGCCCAATGGTCCACAAAAGGAGATCAGTATTTCTCAGACCTGGAAGAAGTAGAAGCAGAGTGACAAAGGTAGAAAAGAGGTCAGCACAGCAGTAAATCACAGATCCAAAAACCAGAGGAGGGGCCAGAACCAAAAAGCAATGAGACAGAGAGGGACAATGTAGACAAATAAACCTGGGTCATATCTCTTGTTGGTACTGTGAGTCATGTGGACTATGCAAGGATGAGGAAAGAGGATGCATTGACTCCCTAACAAATCTGAGTTCTTTCCCTCTTTAGTAAAACCTCAATCCTAGGGGGACATTGGTCTGGAGTGACTGTAAGGGTCCCTGGGGAAAGAAGGGCTTGCCAGAGGAGGAGATTTCTTGGCTCCTTCACAACCTAAACTCCTTTTTCCTACATGGGAGTTCACATGAAGCACTGTAACACTGAGAATTCAAGTGATAGTGGCCCCTGGAAAACATAGGGGCCACTAGAAGAAAAAGATTTTCTTGATTATCTATGGCCTTGGGGCCATGTCTTTTCCATATTCTTCATTGTGTATGATAAATTTTTACTATGTTAATATCTTTGTAATCTCAGTTGTTTGCAAAAAACTTGGATACCTATGAGAAAGCTCAAAGTGAGCTGGATTTCACTATTCCCCGAATGACTTCCAGGTGGAGACAAAAATAAGCTGAAGAGAGCATTAATTATGAAGAGCCTTCATAATTGAACTCAGATCTATGCAAGCCCAAAGCTATTGCTTTTTAATGGTGATATAAATTACAGGATACATACATGTGAGGGAACTGTGGCCCAGACAGGATAAGGGAATTGTCCAAGGTGTCAGAAAGATAGAAGCAGAGCCAAGACCCAAGCTCAAGTCTCCTGACTTCCAGGCCGGAGATCTTTCTACCATTCAAGAAAACATAATTATATCAAGGGGTTCTCTGGACCCAACCTCAGCAGTGACCAATCTGAGGATCTGGAAAATTGTTTAACTGGAGCAGCAGCTTGCTTTGACAATTTTCTAATTAATTATGAAAATCATAATTGCCCTTCTTGACAAACCCACTCCAGCCTCCCCCATATGAATGGTCCATTTAAGCCTGACCAGGCCATTATAGTTCATGCTGTTTAGACCCACCTTGTGGAAGTTCCAAATGGTTATTAGACCCTGCCTGCTGGGGGAGGAGGACACTTTTTAAAAATTCACACACTATTTCTTAGAGAAGCAATTCAGTTTATCTCTCCATATGTTTTCCACAATAACACATCAGCAAGGTGATACTCCAGTTAAATGACTGATGGACCTGACAACATAATTGATGTGTTTTTCCTGTCATTTTCCCCTATCTCCTTTTAGACTCAAAGAAAACATTTGAATTTTAAGGATACAACAGAGTTAAAATGCATTCACATTAAATGCCAATTGCTTTTCTTACCTGAAAATATTGCAATAGAAATTTAAAGAAGAAAGTGGAAAAATTCGATGCATCTGACCAGATCTCTAGAGCAAGGTCAGGTCAGTAGTCATGCGAGTGACCTGGTTGATCTTGACTATGTTCCCAGTCTACTACCCAGCCACCCAACAGGTTGTCAATAATCTAATGTAATGTTTAGGATCCAATTTAATTCAGCAAATATTTATTAAGCACTTACTATGATCAAAACACTAAAATGGTCATTAGGAAATGAAGATGAAGATCAAGGAATTTACAATCTGGTCTGGGGAATAAGATGTAGCCAAATAATCATAAAACAAACTACTACATGATTAATTATACAGAGGAAGTGAAAGAGGGAGATGAGAGATTTAAGGAGGGAGGAATTCCTCTTGGCTCAAGGAATGGGAGTGAGGGTTGAACAGAGCTTCAAATGTATAAAGCTACATTCCAGTTATATTCTAGTCATACATTAATGTTGTATATATTTGTATTTGACCCTGTTGTGACTCCTATTTGAATGTAAGCTTTTTTGAGTAGGGATTATTTTATTCTTTGTACTTGTGTCCCCAGGGTCTAGCACAGTGCTTGGCACATGAGGAACTTAATAAATGCTTGTCAGTTGATAGATTGGTACTGACATAACTGGAATTAGGACACAGTTTTAAATCTCCTACTATCTCCATAGGGCTATATTTTTTCTGACCCATGCAGATATTTCCTAAATCATTGGGAGGCAACTGTTGCCAGAAGCAAGTAAAGAAGCAAGGCTCCCCATCAGCAGCATTTCTCAATGAATAAAACAAAGTCTCAAGTATCTACATGTAGACTGTGTAAGGTTTTAACAATTTAATAACCATCCTTTGGTTGATTCTGCACTAAAGTCCAACTTCAAAACTTCATGAGGTGTGAAAAGGATTGTGTTCTTGCCAAATTTGAAAGGATTTGAATTTAAAACCGGGGCTAGACTATAACAACAACAACAACAACAACAATATCTATATAACACCTACTATGTGCCAGGTACTGTGCTAAGTGCTTTTTAAATATAAGATCTTTTGGTACTCACAACAACCCTGGGAGGTAAGTGCTATTGTTATCCTCATTTTACAGATGAGGAAACTGAGGCAAATGGAAGTTAAGTGACTTACCCAGGGTAAATTAAATAAACATTTATTAATGTCAGGCACTGTGCTAAGCACTGGGTCATAGAGCTAGTAACAATCTGAGGCCAGATTTGAACTCAAGTCTTTCTCATTTTAGACTCAATGCTCTAATATTTGAATCCAATGCGCCTGCTTCTACCACTTTACTTTGGCTCTCTTACTAATTGGTATCTGTGTCCTGACTCCTATTTGCCTACCTGACTTTTGATCTAATTCTTGCCCTGCTTATCTCCCCCCTTCATTTATGTCTCAACTCAGATCTTTGCCCTTATCCTGATACCTTCCTTATCTCTCCAACTCTACTCCAGTTTTCCTCACCCTTCCTCTTCTACTTGTATTTAGCCTCGGAGAAATCATTTCCTTTCTCTGGCTTCCATTTCCCTATCTATTTTTTCCCAATTAATAAGCATTTATTTTCTCTCTCTCCTGCTCTCTCATCCTCCACATTGGGGGGAGGGGGGAAGGGAGAGAAAACAAAAACAAAACCCTCATAATAACTATACATAGGCAAGTAAAATAAATCCCCCTGTTTGACCACATTGCAAAATGGATCTCTTATTTTGTATCTTGGGTCCATTCCCTCTCTGTCAGGAGGTGAGTAGCATGTTTCTTCATTGGTCCTCTAGAATTGTGCAGGGTCATTCATTGATCAGATTTCTGAAGTATTTTAATTAATTAATTTATCTGTTTATTTATTTATTTGCCTATCTATTTTTTGTTTATTCGTTCATTCATTCATTCGTTTGTTTTTTGCCAGGCAATAAGGGTTAAGTGACTTGCCCAGGGTCACACATCTAGTAAATGTCAAGTATCTGAAGCTGGATTTGAACTCTGAAGTATTTATAAAGTTGTTTTTCTTTACAATAGCTGTTTCAGTTCTTCTCACTTCACTCTGCATCTCCTCATTCAAGTCTTCACATGTTTCTCTGAAACTATACCTTTTGTCATTTTTTGTGGTATGTTAGTATGCCATTACTTTCATATACTTTCAACCATTCCCCAGTTGATGGGACACTTCATTAGTTTTAGTTCTTTCCACTACAAAAAGTAATTAGAAATATTTTTGTGCATATGAGTTCTTTTATTCTTCCTTCTATCTCTTTGGAGTATTTTCCTAGTAGTGGTATCACTGGGTCAAAAAGTATATACAACTAGGGGCCGCTAGGTGGCACAATGGATAAAGCACCATCCCTGGATTCAGGAAGACCTGAGTTCAAATCCAGCCTCAGACGCTTGACACTTAACTAGCTGTGTGACCCTGGGTAACCCTCATTGCTCTGCTCCCTCCTCCCCCCCCCAAATTATATACAATTTAGGAACTTTCCCCATCTCTTTAAATGAAGATTTAAATTAAATTTAAATTTAAATTTCTCCATCTCTTTCAGTAGATTATCCCTGCAGTCCTTCCTAGCAGTAAATCCTAAAATCCATGGTCTTTAGCTACTCATCATTTGTCCCAGAATGATGAATATGGGCATCTGGATACAGACTAATTGTCATATTTTAAATCTATACTGAAATCAATCTAGCCCATTCAGAATGAGTTCTTTTGCTTAGATATGGGGTTTCCTTCCAGGTTTTTATTTTATTTTTGGTTTTGGCTTTTGTTTTTCTATCTGGATTGACTAAGGATAATATAAGGGTGTCCATAAGGACCTGGTTCAAATTCTGACTCCAGGTATATAATATGGGACAACTCACTTTGGGCTACAGTTTCCTCTTCGGAAAATGAGTGTTTGACTAGATAAAAGCTTCTGAAACTGTAGGTTGGGTCAGTGTGGGAGTTGTGAAAAATTTGGCAACAATAAAAGGTTATGTATACCTATTTTTTTTTCTGAGGCAATGGGGGTTAAGTGACTTGCCCAGGGTCACGCAGCTAGTAAGTGTCAAGTGTCTGAGGCCGCATTTGAACTCAGGTACTCCTGAATCCAGGGCTGGTGAATTATCCACTGCGCCACCTAGGTGCCCCCGTATACCTATTTTTTATACCCACATATGCAGGGTTACATAAAAATTTATTCAGCAAAAAGGGGTCATGAGTGGAAAAAGTTTAAGGAGCCCTGGACTAGATGACCTCTTGGCCTAGATGAGCCATTTAGCTTACCTTTCTAGGCTTTAGCTTTGCTCTTTAGAACTCTCCTACCCCTACTTCTCTGCTCCTAAGGATACAGTGGGAGTCAGTTTGGTGTAGGCTGTAGTGTCTTGGACTTGAAGTCCAAAATATCTGGGTTCCAATCCTGTCTCAGTCATTTATTATCCCTGGGACCCTGGGCAAGTCCCTGAACCTTGGTTTTCCCAACTGTAAAATGGGAATAATAATAACACATTCCTCATAGGATGTGAGGATCATGCAAGATAATGTGTATAAGTCATTTTTAAACCTTTAAATGCCATATAAATGTGAAATATTTAGTATTAGCTGTCTCTAGCTTTTCTCAGCAAGTCAAGCACTGGTTCCACATACAATGGTCCTATGAACCTCCGGTGTTTGACCTGCTGTGTAATATTTTCTGAGCAAAGCACCGATCAGTGGTGTGCTGGTAAATGTTTAACAAGTGTCTGGGAGTGGGAGCAAGGAAAGGAGGTGACCATGTATGCCAAAACAATTATAAATTCAATTCACATTACTGTTTTTTTTTTTTTTTTGGCGGGGCAATGGGGGTTAAGTGACTTGCCCAGGGTCACACAGATAGTAAGTATCAAGTGTCTGAAGTTGGATTTCAACTCAGGTACTCCTGAATCCAGTGCCGGTGCTTTATCCACTGCACCACCTAGCTGCCCCTCAATTCACATTACTAATATTTTTTTCATCATCTTCTTAAGTCTAGACAATCAAAAAAAGCAATAAATCAAGCCCTAATTTGTAGCATTTGTTCATTTCTGAGGTAGAAAATTTAACAATCTGCTCTCAAGAGCCAGGTAGGAGCCTCTTGATTTTGTTACGTGTTGGTTTTAATTGTTTGTAATTCTAAGGGAAATTGCAGAGGCATAGTTGAAAACCCACTGTAGTAGGAGTATCAAACTTGGATTCAAGTCCTGTCTATGATACGGACAAGCCATGGGTTCATAGCTAAGTCATCTAAACTAGTGGTGTCAAACTCAAATAGAAACCCCCTACATCATATATAGGGACAACTAGGTGATATGGTGGATAGAGTGCAGGGTCTGGCATTAGGAAAACCTGAGTTCAAATCTGGCCTCAGACATTTAGCTGTGTGACTCTGGGCAAATTCCTTAATCCTGTTTACCTCAGTTTCCTCATCTGTACAATGAGCTGGCAAAAGAAATGGCAAACCACTCCAGTATCTTTGTCAAGAAAATCCTAAATGAAGGGTTGAGTATGACTGAATGAAATGAATGAAAGGACTGAACAACAGTAAACCCATATATGAGGATCCCTCTAGGGTACATATCGATTTAGTTTTAAAATGTAATGTTATCTGTGTTTTATTGTATTTTTATTGATTTGATTGACTATTTCGCAATTACATTTTAATCTGTTTGGGCCACTGTGGGGTGTTGTGGGCTGCCTGAATGACACACCTTTCTGATTCTTAATTTTCTCCTCATAAAATGAAGATGGGAATACCTATCCTCCCTGCCTCCCCATATTGTTATTTTAAAAAACAGTTTTTTAACTTTAAAAGTCCTGGAGAAATAATAAATTAACATTTATGTGCCACTTTGAGCTCTGCAGAGCAAATTATACATGTTGCTTCATTTCATCACAAAGTGGGTGCTAAGATGTCCATTTTATAGAGAAAGAAATTCAGGCAGAGAAAGTTTTAGTGACTTGCCTTGTGGTCATCAAGCTAGAAAACACCTACATTTTTTGTGACTCCTGTGCTGTATCCACTGGGTTACAACTGTCTTTAGAGTTTCAGCCTTGATTGGAACTCATTTCCAATCTATTTGAGGCATTAGTAGGGGACTAGAGACAGTGACCTGGGTTTGAATATCTGAATACCCTAAACTTCCCTGAAATCTATGCAGAAATTGGCAAGAAGATAGGTCTAAGTGGTGGTAGAGAATGTGAGTTGTTATTTCTTTTCTTCAATCAAAACCTGGTGAGTATGACCCATCAGTAAATTTAAGTTATTCATTGAGTATCATCTCTCTTTTCTTCTCTCTCAGCTCCATTCTATAGTGGTAGGAGAGCAGCTGGGTTCCATGAACATAAAGTCATCATATCACTGTAGCACACAATCAGACTCATTATAAATGCCACAAAGAATTTGCTGTTTATCAGTTTGCTGATGCATCTAGTCTGGACCCTGGATTCCACATAGGTGTTATCACCTCCTAGACATGGTGAAACCCAAATTTAATCTATACTACGAGCTACTTTTTGGACAGAAAATGGAGCCCCCAGAAGTGAACTCCAAGAATTATTGCAAATGACAGGGTGTGTATTTCTTGGCATATTTACTTCAATTCCCCTCATGGGTTAGTCTCCAAATTTCCCATAAAACCATGTAGACAGGGGGCAGCTAGATGGCGCAGTGGTTAAGCACCGGCCCTGGATTCAGGAGTACCTGAGTTCAAATCCGGCCTCAGACACTTGACACTTACTAGCTGTGTGACCGTGGGCAAGTCACTTTACCCCCGTTGCCTGCAAAAAAAAAAAAAAACAAAAAACCATGTAGACATTTGTTTTGGTCATTTTTCAAGAACTGAGATTTTGGCATGAAGAAACATCCAGAGATTGAGAAATTCAAGTGGGCAAGAATAATAATTATGAAGATGATGATAACATTTCTTCCACACTTCAATCTCATGTAACAGGACTTTTCCATCTTCCCTTTTATAATGAAAAATGAGAATGTGCTGTGTCATGACCAAAGTACTGAGTTAGCAATTTAAAAGCTGTTGTTGGAACCATCCCCATGGGATGAATAAACTCAGGGAGAACTGGAGTCAGGAGACCCTAGGAGAACATTCTGCCTGGCTCCTACAGTGATGGTGCAACCTTAATTTAACAAGCCAACAGACATTTATTAAACAATTAATATATGCTGGACACTGTGCAAAGCACTGAGAATGCAAATACAATCAAAAAGAAATTCCCTGGCCTCGAGGAACTTACAGTCTAACAGGAGAAAACAATATGTAAAAGAGAACTGAAAGGTGTGAAGAGGAGGTACCCCAAGGGATGGCCCCTGCTGTATAGAGAGTGAGGAATGGTAGGTCTGGGCCCTTCTTCAAAGGCAGGTTTCTGGGAAGAAATCACAAATGAGAAGAGTCTGCAGGAATAAAGAGAGAGGGCAGCAGAAGCATGATAGCAAAATTCAGAGAGTAAAGTGTGGCTGATCTGGGCCCTTCCTCAAAATAAAAGTTCTAGGAGGAACTCACCAATGATAGTTGGCCTCCACAGGGGTAGAGGAGGCAGTTATCTGTAGAGTAAAGCATGGCAGATCTGACCCCTTCCATTAAACAGAGGGTCTGGGAGGAATACACTTAACTATTTGAACTTCAGTTATCTCTTCATAAAAATAGACCTAACAGTTCTTGTACTACCTCCCTCACAGGGTCATGTGAGGAAAGAGTTGTTTTAATAATAGAACACTTAGATGGATGGTAAAGGGAGAAAAGAAAGGAAAGGAACAGGAAACACTATATACTGTATACAAATAGGATGACAGACCTAAAACTAGAGACCATAGATTTTATCTAGTCCACTGACTCCCCTTCCCCTCAATTTTTTAGATGAGGAAACTGGGTTTAGAAATTAAGTGGCAGAGCCAGGATTCAATTGTAAATCCTCTAAGGGTAATTCCAACTTCCTTTCAGCCTTACCATCAACCTCCCCGAATCTATTGCTTCAACTGACTACCATGGATGATAATATCATGAGTTCTGGGCTGCTGCTGGTTCTTGGAACCTGTACCATTTTCCCTAAAACTAGCCACTTCAAAGCAAAGTGCAACTGATCCAAGGTGGGGAGGAGAGGGCAGGGAGGGAAAGGGAGGGGGGGATTGTTTGATGTGAAGTCCATTCAAAGAAATCCAAGTCTTTTCAGAAATCCATTTTTTCAAAGCCTCTCCATAGTAAAATGAGAGAAGGAATATTTCATTAGAATTTGCTGTTAGAAAAGGCACCCTCAAGAGATCGAAGGTCAAACAGGACTAATTTTTTATTTTTCAATCAATAAAGTTCTAGATTTTTTTCTTTACAAATCCAAGGCTTTAAAGGGGATTCAAGAGATCCAAACTCATGCTAGAGAGAATTTTGCTTTAGTATGTGATCCATGACTTTGAAATCAAAGTCACTCTGATAATGGGGTCCAAAAAAGGGGTGGTGGTGGTTTTGTTGTCCATCATAGGAGAATCCTAAGGAAAGCCCAGGCACAATGCTTTTTTCCTAGCTGAATTTGATTCTCAAAGGAAGCAATGTTCTGTTTTTAAAAATTGAAAGAGATCACAAATCATCAATTTTATGATTTGTAAATCTTCAATTTAAGACCAGATTTTGATAAAAAGGTCCCTGGTATTGTCTATGTATAAAATTCTCTTATGGGTGACTGTTTTTGCTCTATCTACAGGAAGCCAATTATAGGGCTATTTAGCACAATGATGACAAAACATCTCATATCCCATCATTTCTCTGTTCTTTTATGGTAACCCCCATAATTATCTCAGGTGTCATGATAAATACAGTGTTGAATTTGGCCTTGACACCTGTTACCAATTATATTAGATTTTTTAATTTCTCATAATGGCATGAGGATAATTAGGCAGATGATGCAAAAAGTGATGAAACAAAGATAAAAAATTATTTTAAATAATTAATATCGCAGCAATTGTCTTCTCAATTACCCTCCATAAGGGGGGGACTATAGTAATATTATAATTTTAAAGAATGTTTCAATTTTTGTTTTATTATATGTTTCATGTGTAACAACTAAGATTCTGAATTCCCTTAGACATGTTTTTGAGAACTTTCATTGTTTGATTTGATTATTGACAAAGCTATTTTAAAGTTGTGTTAAGCTCAATTTTGTAGGAAATTTTCCTGGCTGATTACCAGTATCCACACATCAACCCCTGAAAAGACTTCCATTCCACGACTACACCTAGAGGACATCTGAGAAAAGACTTTCAGAGACTTTAAATGAACAGTTTTTTTTTTTCTCTTTTCTTTTTCTGTTATAATATACACCATCTGTAATATGTATTTTCTGCAGAGGCCCTCCCTTTGCAAGACCAATGTCAAAGTGTCGGTTCATGAGGACAAAAAATCGCCCCTCTGGACAAAACTTTCCTCTCTTCCTTTTCTATATTGTTGTTCACATATTATTAGTTAGCAATAGTTATTATATTGTTTTTACTGTTCCGTCAAGGAAACATTTTGTTTCTTGAGGAACAACAGGGGGGACTGTAACGATTGGAATGATGCCACCTGCTGGATACTTACTGTAGAAGAGTTCTGCCCATGAAGCGAAGGTCTTTGAGGGCAAGACCAGGAGCCTTTTCTTTGGCGGGAGGAAGTGACGCGGACTAGTGGGAGGAGGAAGGAAGAGACTGGCGCTGACTCTGGGGCTTTTTCCTGAGGACGCTGGCGGAGAAGGGAGCTAGAAATGTGCTCTCCCTTTAATAGATAGGAATCTAGGCCTTTCTCTCTCTCTTTACCAAATTCTTATTCTCCTTAATAAATGCTTAAAAACCTAACTCTTGCTAAAGCTTATAATTTATTGGCGACCACTCATTAGATATTTTAGACAGACTAGCTAGAATTTTAACCCTTAACAGTTCCAAGCTGTCACCCACATTCTACAAATCAAGTAAAAAAGAATAGTGTCTACAGAATGATTATTAATTATAAATATTGTAAATGTCCTTATCAGCTTGGACATATTTGCCAAGAAAACTTCAAATGGGGTCTCAAAGAGTTGGATACAACTGAAATGACTGGACGACAACAAAGTATACAAGTATACCTTATTCTACACAAGAGCTGTATTCGTGAAAACTTGCTTAAAAGTTCAATTTCTGTTCATTAAATCTCAGATGAATATTTGAAATAGGGAGCTCACTGCTTAAAGAAATCTTGTAGTGAATCCTTCTACAAAAAGAAGACGCTTTTGTAATTACCACCTTCATTAATCTGGTAAATTGGCTTTTAATATAAATATACATGAAAATATGGGAAGAAGAAGAAAGGCAAAGAGCCTAATTGGAAGACCAGTACCTGTAATCAATAGATCTGTCAATAAGCATTTATTACACACCCACTATGTGTTCTAGGCATCATGCTAGGTGGTAGAAATACTAAGAAAGATTGGGGCATTTTAGTCTGTAGTTAAAGGTTGAATAACTGTTACCTGTCTTCAAGAGAGAAGCTTTCAAGCCTTCTTTCTAACTATAAGTTAAATTACTACACAGTTAAATTACATTCGCATTACTCATGTACAATATTTAAATTCAATGCAGTGAAATACTTATGTACAAAGCCTTTGAAAAACAGAAAGATTAAACAAAACATGGTCACTGTTTCTAAGGAACTTATAATTTAGTGGGAGAATGAAAGACACATAGATAACTAGAGTAAACAAATGTAATAGACATTGCACTACATTTACCAGTGTGCTATAGAACAATTCATTGGATTGGGGACTACATTTCCCTTGAGGCAGGCCAAGATTTTTGATTCCTACAAAGTCCTAAGACGTCAATGCAGGTTGGTTGTCTCAGGAGGCCAACAGAGATAGCTAAGAGATCTGGGTTCCCTAAATTAACTTGACTGTATCTTCCTACGAACAGTATGAACCAACCACTTGGCACCTCCCAAAGGATTAGGCTCAGTAATTGAATGGTTGACTTGGACCTCTGAAGTATAATTTATTGTGGGAGATCAATCCATTTTGTGCTGACTTATAAAAGAGAATTTTCAAATGCAGACTTGAACTTTTGGGTCTTTTTCTCTTTATGATTTTTCCCCTTTTTGGAGAAAAGATAGGAGAATAGCAGAGCAGACCTTTGGCAGATGAGGGTGGAAGAGGGAAGGAAACCATTAACAACCACCTTGGGGCAGAGGCATATGGGAGCCATGCCTGTCTTCTTGCCCACAAGGCCTTAGAAAAGCATTCCAGACCCCAAATTCCCAGCTCCGCCTTTGGAGGGGCAGTGGCAGATGGCAGACATGGTTTCTCTAACCCACACAAACAAGTGGTGAGGAATATTAAACTCCTAGATAGAGGAATGGAGATTTCCTGGTAGCAGGATCTAGATTTCTCAAATAGCACTAGCCTGGAAGGTTGCCTCACTGGTGACCCCAAGTTCACACTACAAAAATCCAATCTTCAAATGAAAAAGGGGGGGGTTAAAAAAAGGAAAAAGGGGATTTCTTGGAAAATGCTAATTTCATGGAAATAAAAAGAAGATCAAGCATATGACCCCCCCCCCTCAAAACTAGAGGAATTGGCTTCTTTGGTAGCACCAGCCTCTTGGAGAGAGAGGACAATTTCACATACAATCCCCAAAGAGAAGTCTAAGATAACATATGGTGGTCCAAAAACCTCTATAGATCTATAAATAATGTCACTTCAATAGGAAGGGCATTCACTGACTGTCATTTGCAAGAGTTTCCTTTCCTAGTGGAGTCCACATATTTGGGCAAAATTGGAACTTGGGGATATTGGGAAATTGAGTCCCAAAGAATCCCAAGTTCATTTTCCTTCCATGAAGATAGGGCTTTAGGATCCTGGGTTAAAAAGAGGGACTCACCAAGAATGTCAGGGATTTGTTTCCCTGTCTAGCAATCTCAAGATTAAATAATAAATTTAAAGATGGAAGAGATCCTTGAGGTCATCTCATAAAGTAAAACCCTTCATTTTAAAGTGAAGAAGAGAGTTCATTTTCCTTCTGAGGTCAATACAAACCACAGGGTAATATCAGAAAGCCTAAATGCTTATATGGATCTCTGGGGTAATATGGACTTCTTAAAATGTAAGGGGAAGGAGGAGGGATTCCCTGATAGTAACTCCAAGTTTCCCTTCAAAGGGGAATCAAAGCCACAGAATGGAACTATAATTTTGGTGGAGTATAGGATCCTAGGACAGAGAAACTCAGTGGAGAGGGGAAAAATTGTGTTGATTGTTCATAGGCTACTGTGAATCATTTATGTATTTTCTGCATTAACTGAGTTAGAATTAAAGCTGTCCTGTACTTGATTTTTTAATTTGTTACCTTGAGTGACGATACAGGATCCAAGGACCCTTTTACCCATATCTATAGGGACCCAGTCACAAATTAGATTTGAGATTTTCCAGAGACAACTATGGGTAGAAACAAACAAACAAAAAAGTCAAAGAGAGAATAATCTTTTGCCCTCCTCACCTACAAGTTTGAACCCAGTCTATATGTAAATCCAGAACTTGGGACAATTGACTATAAGTTAGAAGAGAGAAAGAGGGATTGAGTATGAAGCTGAGATAGCAAAGGGTCCCAAGTCAGAGCTGGAGA
The DNA here is from genome assembly GCF_019393635.1 of Dromiciops gliroides. NCBI lineage: Eukaryota > Metazoa > Chordata > Mammalia > Microbiotheria > Microbiotheriidae > Dromiciops > Dromiciops gliroides. Next base: position 72,909,848 of record NC_057863.1, read on the forward strand.
TGGTAATGGACTGGACAAGTTGGCTATTGGACAAACCATGAGGTGGCCAGTAGAACTTTAGACACTTCCAGCCTGGGCCAATGCCATACAGGTTATAAAGAATTGTACCTGAGGTCAATGTGTTAACTGAGATCTACAAATGGAAATGTCCAATGATGCCCTAATTTCTTTAATTTGTAGGAGGGAAGTCATTCTAGGGAAAAGGCCAGTAGGATGATTGTCAATTAAGTTCAACAAACCATTATTATTATTATTATTATTATTATTATTATTATTATTATTATTATTATTATTATTATTATTATTATTTGGTGAGGCAATTGGGGTTAAGTGACTTGCCCTGGGTCACACAGCTAGTAAGTGTAAAGTATCTGAGGTCGGATTTGAACTCAAGTACTCCTGACTCCAGGGCCGGTGCTCTAACCACTGTGCCACCTAGCGGCCCCTCAACAAACCATTATTAAACACATATTCTGTATAAGACATTGTGCTCAGTCCTAGGCGTAAAGAGGCTCAAAAAAGTTACTGCCATCAGCAGCTTACATGCTAGTGGGAGACATGAGTGCTTATGGTTACTTATTTGAAGATTATAAACTGAAAATGTTTCTGGTATTTTACATTTTCATTTCTGTTACAAGCTTTTGCTTTTCCTTCCTCTGGTAAACATGGTATTGAACTGGACTCCGGAAATGTGTTTTACTTTAGAAGTTCTGAGTTTCTTTCTGGGATGGGAGACCTACCTAAGTGACATATTCACCAGAGAAGACCTCTTTCCCTCTCTCCCTCCCACCCCTAACAGGAAGTTGTAGAGTAGCTAGCGCTTCCTGGAACAAAGACAACATAATTTCATATGATGAGTGTATCAGAGAAGTATAACATAAGGCTTGACATTAAAAATTCAATGGCAGGAATGGGGCATAAACAACCGATCATTCCACCATCCTAGTCAAGAGTCTGGCTGATGAAGATGTGTTTCAGCTGCTGTGTGGTCCATTACAATTAGGGCCAACAATGAATATTCTAGAGGCATACAAGGTATATATGACTTTAGAGGGTGAAGCATAACTGTGGGATAAATGCAGGGGAATGAAAGCCAAAAAGAGACTAATGTTGTGTAACAATCAAACCAGATAGATTTTAAAAAATCATGAAGCCAGAGAATGTTAGAATTGGGAGGGACCTGAGGGATCATCTAATCCAACCCTGTTATTTCTCAGAAGAGGAAATTGAGACCTACCCATGGTCATACAGAAAGTTAGTTCAGCCAGATTGCAATTATCATGGATTCCCACCCAATGTTGACTAAAAGATTTAAAGAACAAGAACTAGGAATTTTCTGGCCAGAATAGAAAGATAGCATATCACCAGTCAGATAGATGGTTTCCCTTAAACAATGTCTGTTTAGCACCTACTAAGGGTAATACTTACTTTGGGAAACACAGAGAAGGAAGAGTACTAGAATCAGGAGACCTTGGTTTGAATCCTGGCTCTGACATTTAGCTATGTGACCATGGATGAGTCACAATAACCTTTCTGGGCCTCAGTTTCCTCATCTATAAAGTGGGAATGATAATAATTGTACTACCTAACAGTGTTGCGTGAAGAAAGTGCTTGATAAACCTTAAAGTGCTATATAAATGTGAGATATTATTATTACCTAACTCATTCATTCATTCATTTATTTAGTTTGCTTGTTTGTTTCTTTATTCTTTCATTTATCCATTTATTTATTTGTTTGTTTGTTTGTTTAAAGTTTTGAGTTCCAAATTCTATCACTCCCTCATTTCCTCCCCTCCCTCCCCTCCTCCCTCCTTGAGGTGGTGAGCAATCAGATATAGGTTATACTTTATTTGTTTGTTTGTTTTTGTTTAGTTATTTGTTTATTAATTTGATATTACCTAGCTCTTAATCACCTAATTTTGACCACAGGTAGGATCTTTGGAACAGTGATCAAGCTTCCTCACTATTATAATCAGTAGTCACATTATCTCTCCTGATCCTTCAGCCTAATGGATTGATCTAAGAATCTAAAGAAAAGATGGCAGGGGCAGGTAGGTGGTGCAGTAGATAGAGCACTGACCCTGGAGTCAGGAGGACCTAAGTTCAAATCCAGCATCAGACACTTGACACTTACTAGCTGTGTGACCTTAGGCAAGTCACTTAACCCCAACTGCCTCATTAAAAAAAAGAAAAAGAAAAAAGAAAAGACAGCTGGTTTAGGGGAGACACAATTGCTTTTTTTGCTTGGCAGCAGATGTCCAAACTAGGAGCAGTCATTTGTAAAGAGAAAAATGTAGATCTCGTGTGAGGAAAAAAAATCCTAACAATTATAGTTATTTTAAAGTGCTGTTAGGCAATAGTGACTTCTCCCTCAGTAGAGGTCTCTAGACAAGGGCTAGATAACCATTGGTCAATTATGTTATAAAAGGAATTCTCATTTTCCCATATGGATGAAACTAGATGGTCCTTCCCAGAAATCTCTTCCAACTCTGAGATTCTGTGATTTTGAAATGAAACTAATACCCCTGACAAATAAAAATACTTGTTAAGCCAAGAGAATGAATATAATTTCAGATAATGACAGTAGGGGTTATCTTTTGGGGGAATGGGGAGGCTCTTTCTGGTCAAATCACAAAGATTTGTATATAGGACTGTATATAGGACTGATCTTTTATACACAAAGAAAGCAACATGAATTATTTATTGCAAGGCACAAATGGTATGCAAAAATTCTTGCCTTCCAGGCAAATCCATTTTTTTTTAATAGAAGTAGATGTCACTTCATTTCTACATAGTACAAACTCTATACCTATAAAACTGGAACAATACATATTCCCATCAAGGTCTTCAAGTTCTAAATGAATTATTTGTAAAGACATCCAGAAACAATAATTTTATAAGCTGAATTTCCCCAAGGGGGTAATCTTATTAAACAAGAACTTTTATTTTGCTAATAAAGTAATCTATATTCTGGTATGTGATGCATTAGAGAATTTTTTTTCCTTTTAAAAAATTATCTATGATGTTCTTTTCTTTTTTCTAAGATTTTACTTGAGCCAAACCTATAGTGTATCAGGAGACGAATTCAACCACTATCATCAATTGCCACTCTGCCCAGTAAAGTGGTGGTGGTCTTCAGTGATTGATCATGGTGTCCTCAGGTATCCAGATACTTCAAAGTCCATGATTCCATTGAGGATATAACAGTCCTGGATGTGTAGTATTCTTGTAGGAGGGGTCATGACTTACAACACTGCTTACTTTCATTCCATGACTTCTTGCTTTGTGAAAGAAAGAGTTTCATTTACATCTGTGGTTTAGAGCCCCAGATGTTGTTGCAGGGCAGACATGTAGATTGTCAATGCCAATTTTGGGCTTCAGGGTAACACGGCAGGACATGAGTAACATGCTGGGGAATGTGCCTTCCTGTTGGGCAAGACACTAAATGATATCTTTCAGACTCTAGACTTTAGAGAAGCTATTGTTTGCCTGGGGGGAAGGGGGAGGAATTAATGAGATGCATCTTATCATAGCCCTGATTTTAAGGAGTAGATGAAGCTTCTTTCCCTGGAGGAAAAAAAACACTAAGGAAAAGACTAGTCTTCCCTCAGTCCAGACTCTAACCAAGTCCCCTTTTACTTTATCAGGAGTCAGATCTTACTTGCATGAACTTTTTTTGCTTTAGGATGGCATGAGTAAAATTCAAATGGAAAACTATAGGTGGAACTCATGGAAGAGGGAGGCATTGTACAGTGACATCACCAGCCTGGGTTCAAGTCTTAACTTATCATAGGTAAAAAATTTTTTTTAAGTGTTTTAAAAGTTATTAGATTTCTGCATATATTAACATTATTATCAATCAACAAGAATTTATTTAGCATCTATTATGTTCTAGGCACTGGGGGGGGGTGGGGTTGGGGGGATAAAAAGAAAGAAATGAAAACTCATAGTCCTTGCCCTCAAATTAGACAAAATGTGCATATAAAGACATATGTAAAATAAATACAAGGTCATTTTCCGAGAGAAAACTTTGGCATCTGGGGAGGAGGGAGGAGGATCAGGAAAGCAATGCTTGAGCTGAGATTTAAAGGAAGCTATAGATTCTAAGAGAAGGGGAGAGGAGGGAGAATATTCCAGGTAGGAGCACAGACAGTAAAAAAGGCATGGAAAGGGGACGGCTAGGTGGCACAGTGGATAAAGCACCAGCCCTGGAGTCAGGAGGACCTGAGTTCAAATCCAGCCTCAGACACTTAACACTTACTAGCTGTGTGACCGTGGGCAAGTCACTTAACCCTCAGTGCCCAGCAAAAACAAAGCAAAACAAAACAAAACAACAAAAAAAGGCTTGGAGATGGGAAACGGAGTGTTGTGTATGAAGATCAGGAAGAAGACCAATTTGGTTGTGCCAGAAAGTGCATATGGGGAGTAATGTGCAATAAGGATGGACAAATTGTTTAGGGCCAGATGAAAGGGCTTTACATGCCAAAGGGGTGGAATTTATATTTGACCCTAGAGGTAGTAGTGAATAACTGGAGTTTACTGATAAGGAAAGCAACATGGACAGTCTGGAGCTTGGGAAAATAATTTTTGCAGCTGTGTGGGGGATGGATTGGTTTTAGAAGAAACTAGGGAGAGGTGGGGAACGATCAGCAGGATAATGTAATAGTCCAGGCTCCAGACAAGTTGTGATAAAGTCCTCATCTCAGGAGGGTGGGGGGTAGGGTATGTGAGTGGAAAAGAGATGTGTAAGAGGTGTTGTAAAGGTAGAAACAACAAGATTTGACAACTATTTGGTTAGGAGAGGTAAGGGGGAGAGTGAGAAATCAAGCCTGACTCTGGAGTTAGGAACCTGGGTGACATTCCAAAAATTCTTGGTTGATAAGATTTCACCGTGGGAATTTCTTGGCTGTTAAAAGCAATGTAAATGGGTGTTTTACAAATGATTCATTAAGACTTTAAAGACCTTGGTAGGGATAGGTATCCCTCCTTTTCTGTGCAGCCATAAGCCCTACACCTCAGTTGTTAGGGTTCTTTCCCTCTTGAATTACTGTGTACTTAGTTTTTATGTATTTTTGATCATTTAATAGCATTTATAAAGCCCTCTTCCCTGCATTTACTTATCTAGATACTTGTTCTTTTCCAATACAATATATATGTATGTGTGTATATGTATATGTGTATATATGTATTGTATATGTATGTGTGTTTATATACACATATATACACACATATACATATATAGCTATAAACACATAAGCTCCTTGACAGCAAGAGCCACTTTATTTTTGCCATTGTGTCTTTAGCACTTTGTAGATAATACACATCATATAGAAATGAAAGACAATCTACAGATTTATAGAAAGTAGAAAATAATTGCCTGAAGGGAAAGAGTTTTTGCTTGCTGATCAGAGCTCACTTAATACTTATGGATGACAAAAAAAATTTTTTTTAAATGCTTATGGATGATTTACTACCATGGTAACCTAGTAGCTATATATATGGCCCCGGGGAATTCTCCCTAGCCATGTTTTCTTATTCAAAAAATGAAGAAATGGGACTTGATGACCTCTGATGTCTTTTCCAAGTCTAAAATTTGGATTCTGTGAACTTAACAGTGCTGAGGGAAAGACATACAGATCTTTACCTGAAGTGAGCAATACCTGGGGCAGGGATGGAGTGGGAAATCACATGGAAATAAATGTATGTTGGACATGAAGGACACACCACTAATTAATCAATTTATTCCTAGCTGGAACATCTTGATGAGACAACTGTTCCCCATCTAGAAGAGGGTTACAAGAGGACCAATCATTCTGTTCTCACCTGTTTTCCAGACAAACATCATCTGTATAAATGGTTCACTAATATAGGCTCTGGAATTCTGTTCCTCATTTGGTGCATTTGTTTATTTTTGTCAGTCTCAACTAGGCACACCACAGTCAGGTAGCTGTGGTAAGCAAAATGTTGACTCATTCTGTTATACATCTAAAGGGAAGGGGAAAAAAGCTGGGGTTTATTCAATTTAAGTCATGAAAAGGGGTGTCTCAAATGAGCAAATAATCAGACCACTTCGATTTGGTGCTCCCGAAGATTCTGAGGTCTAGCCAAGCTAAGTCAAATAACACCTTGTTCTTCCACACAAGCAGTGAATTTCCAGCCAGGGTAGCTTTAACAGAGGATGAATCTAGTTCAGTTTCTCTTTTCCATTTACCTGTTTTGCTGACCTCCAGAGACTCTTTGCCCCACATCCCGAGCCCCCGTTTAAAAGGCTGTCTTCATCCATCATGTTCTGCCTTATAATAACACTGAGCTTAGCTATGCAATTGATCTCTGTTCCATAGGGAGAAGTCTTTATATTTTAATGAATTTTTCTGTATAAGCATAGCTGCCATGTGTCTCAAAGACAGCTTAAAAACAAAAGGAAACAAAACAAAAAAAGACAGAGCTCAAAGCCAATCTCATCCTAGTATTTAATCTTTTTTTTTTTTTTTTTTTTTTTTTTTTAGTGAGGCAATTGGGGTTAAGTCACTTGTCCAGGGTCACACAGCTAATAAGTGTTAAGAGTCTGAGGCCGGATTTGAACTCAGGTACTCCTGACTCTAGGGCCAGTGCTCTATCCACTGCGCCACCTAGCATTTAATCTATTGTGAGAAGGTTTATAGGTTTATAGGATCAAAGAATCTAATCTATTTTTCAGATGAAGAATCTGAGGCACAAAATGCTTAAAGTGACTTGTCCAAGGTCATACAGTTAGTTACACTCTGAGGCAGTAATTGATTTCAGGTTATCATAAGCATAACACTCTATCCATTGAATCACCTAGTTAAAATCTCAGCATTCATTTCACCTTAAAAAAATATAGTATCCTCTTCTAAAAACAATGTATTTCTATACTGAGGACCTGAATCCAATCCAACAGGTTATAATTAATCATCTACTATGTGCAAGGCACTAGGGATAAAAAGACAAAATGAACAAGCATTGCTTCCATTGTGAGGCTTATGTGCTACTGGAGGGATACAAGATGTAAAAGGATAAGTACATATAGGATAATCTGAGGAGGGAAGAAAGGGCATTAAGCACTCAGAATCAGGAAAGGCATCACGTAGGTGGTAACACATGAGCCAAACCTTGGAGGAAGCTAAAGATTCTCAGATGTGGAATACAGGAAGGAGCATATTTCAGGTATGGAGGATGAATGTTATGTGCAAAGGCAGGGAGGGAGAAATGGAATTCTGAGACCAAGGTACAAATTGTCCAATTTAACTAGGATGTAAAGTATATGAAGGGAAGCAATGTGAAGAGAGCCTTGAAAGGTAGGCTGGAAGCAAATGATAAAGGGCTTTCAATGTCCATGTTAATAGTTTATATTTTGTCCCTTATGCCACAGGGAGACAGTGGCAGATTTTTAGGAAGGGACCGACATGGTCAGACTTGCACTTTAGGTAGAATCACTATCTACAAAGATCATATTCATTCAAGGACTTAAAACATTCTTCCTGACCAACCCATATTAGTTTTCCAAATTTATCTAAAATTGTGGAAGACTGAAATTTCCCTGAAATATAACATTAGAGGGGGCAGCTAGGTGGTGCAGTGGATAAAGCACCAGCCCTGAATTCAGGAGGACCTGAGTTCAAATCTGGCCTCAGACACTTGACACTTAATAGCTGTGTGACCCTGGGCAAGTCACTTAACCCTCATTGCCCCACCAAAAACAAACAAACAAACAACACCAAAAAAGAAATATAACATTAGATGATTCTCATAAAGGAATTGGGCAAATTAAAACCACTCTGAGGTATCTCACACCCATCAGACTGGCTAATAAGACAGAAAAGGAAAACGATAAATGCTGGAGAAGATATGGGAAAATTAGGACACTAATACACGTTTGGTGGAGTTGTGAACTGATCCAACTATTCTGGGAAGCAATTCAGAACTATGTCCAATGGGCTATAAAACTGTACATATACTTTGACCCAGCAATACCACTACTAGGTCTAGGTCTATATCCCAAAGAGATTTCTTTAAAAAGGGAAAAGGACTTACAAAAATATTTATAGTAGCTCTTTTTGTAGTGGCAAAGAATTAGAAATTTAGGGGAAGCCCATCAATTGGGGAATGGTTGAACAAATTGATTGTAATGGAATACTATTGTGCTATAAGAAATGCTGAGCAGGCTGATTTCAGAAAACCTAGAAAGACTTACACTGATGCAAAATGAAGTGAGCAGAACCAAAAGAACATTGTACACAGTAACAGTAATATTACACAGTGACCAACTGTGAATGACAGCTATTCTGAGTAATATAGTGATCCAAAGGACTCATGATGAAAAATGTTATCTGTCTCCAGAGAAAGAACTGATGGAGTTTGTATGTAAATCAAAGCATACTATTTTTCTTTTAGCTTATATTTTTCATGTTTTTCTCCTTTTGGGTCTATGTCTTCTTTCACAACATGACTAATATGGTAATTGATTTTGCATGATTAAACATGTATATATCAAATTGCTTAACATCTCAGGCAGTGGGGCAAGGAAGGAGAAAATTTGGAACTTAAAGATTTTTTTAAATAAGTGTTTAAAAGTCTCTTAATATATAATTGGGGGTGGAAATAAATTATTATTTAAATATAAAAAAGAGTCAGGACCTGTAAGAAAATCTTTCTTCTGAAAATACTATGCACCAGACTGGCATCTGCTATAAATAATTCCTTTTTTTCCCCCTTAAATCCTGAAAGTGTGGACAGGGCTCACTGTTGGATTAGAGATTCTGTGGTTGTTCATCTTGGCCTCACCATCAGGTGTCAAACCTGGCAAGAAGTACCTGGAGAGGATAAAGACATCCCACAGCATGACTAGGCAAAGAGGAAGCAAGCTGTCAAAGCTGCTTTACCAAAAGCTAGATCATAAGCAGAGTCTGAAACTAGAGAACTAGGTGAGAATGGTTATTCAAGCAAAGAGAATGAAACAGCTGGGCAAAATGTTGGCTCCTTTTGTGAGAGATCCAAAGCAAAAAAAAAAAAAAGATCAGTGCCTTTAAAAGATGAAAGGAATGGATTGGTCTCTCAAAAAAAAAAATACTGCTGCCTTCCATGGAATTTTTTTTTTCTGAAAATAGAGCCATAGGGAAAGAAAAAGAATTCTCTTCTGTTCACCCTCACAAAAATTTAGTAGTTCATCTTTCTGTGAGATGTTCATTTCATTAGGTGAGAGTCATTCATTTAGATCCAATTATAAGATGTTTATTAAATCATGAGATACAGAGACAAAAAATGAAATAGTTCCATCGTTAAGAAGCTTACATTCTGTAGAGGGAAGGAGAATGACAAGTATGCAGATAAGTAAATAATATAAAAGGGGTTTCATGAACATTTGTTGATTGATCAAAAATATATACAAGGTAAATACAACTTAATCTGTGATAGAGAACATTGAGGGCAACAGGAGAAGGATTCTTTGGGGAACTTGAATTGGATCATAAAGGAAGCCAAGGATCCCAAGTTCTTGAAGTGAGGAGAGAAGAACACACTAGAGAATTTGGAGGTGAAAATTACCCCAAAATGACCATTTCCTGGTTGTACAAAACAAATGCTACAAAATCCCAAACTCTATGGAAAGTTAAAATAGCATTTATTTATAATTCTTTCTTTTTAAATCAAGGAACAAGTTAAAACACAAATTTTACACCAAATTAGAGTCATCTACAATGAACTTTTCTCCAAGTAATGCCCTGGACTAAGGAGAAGTCAGTTTCCCAGGAAGTTCCTGTGTCCAGATTTCTACCTCTGAGGGCTGTTTGTGGTTGTTTTGTTCATTTGAACTGGCAGTGAAAGGAAAAGCACCCACCCCAGATTTCTAAAAGTTCAGGACCTGATTGATTGCCATTATGAAATGTCAGTGCATCATTCTTCCAAGATTGGATTAAGAGGGACTTCGAGACCTCAGGGCCTAGAATCTTTGAGGTACACAACAGACTCTAAAATACTTCACAGGGTGAATGAAGAGTTTCTGTTCATCTAGCCCCAGTGGAGTGGGCTAGTTGAGCAACAAGAAAAGTAGAATGGAATAAGCATTATTTAAGCACCTTCGGCATTCCTAAACCCTTTATAAATACTATCTCATTCGATCCTCATAGCAACCCTAAGGGGTAGGTCCTTTTATTATCTCCATTTTACACTTAAGAGAACTGAGGCAGAGGTTGAGTGACTTATCCAAGGTTACATGGCTAGTAAGTGTCTGGGACTAGATTTGAACTCAGGTCTTCCTGACTCCAAGCATTTTATTTTCCGTACTACCAAGTTTCCCTAGAAGCAGAAACAAAAAGTATCCCTTATGAAAGTATGTTTCCTCTTCCTTCTTTCTCTACTCGTGAAACTTGGATGAATGGGGGTCACCATTTGTATTCCCTCCAGTGAGATGGAGAATCAACAGGCCTCACCATCTTTCCCAGTACTGTATCTGAAGGTCTTCCAGGCCTTGACGTCTGCTCTGTGGCCTGTGCCCTCAACACCATCATTAGACCTACCCTTGTAACCCAAAGATATCTAGTCCTTGTCATCTGACCCACCACTCCCCTTAGGACTCCTTGGCCTTTACATACAAATGAATTGACTTTTCTGTCCTAACTCCTGTGGGGACCAATTTTTAATTGGGGAGTGCTAGCTAAGCTGCTCGCCGCAATATTGGGGCAAGGAAGGAGACCGGCAGCCTCCCTCAAAACAGAACAAGATTTATTTTAACAAGAATGAACTTAAAAAAAAAAACGCAAACAGGATCAGTAGGATCAAGGGAAAGGAAATAAAATGGGGAAAGGGAAATTATAATACCTGAAAAAATACCACCACCCAGGAATCAGCTGAAAATACGCAGCAGAATGCCTGTCGCTTTCCAGCTCCACCTAGAATGCCCAATTCTCCTCCCCAAAACCTAGAAAACACCCCACACAGCCCCAGCCAATGGGATGGCCGCTCTGACAGTCACATGACTGCCCTCACTAGGCCCTGGCAGCGGTTACAGCCTGTGGGTGGAGCACCTTGCGGTTTGCAGAGCCCCAGGCCAGTGCGCCCAAGGCATAAAAACCTCAAATAACAATTAATTCTTTACACTCCTCTAATTAGAATGTAATTTTCTTGAGAGCTAAGACCATCTAGCTTTTCCCTCTGCTTAGCATATAATAAGCATTTATAGTCTGGTGGTTTTTTTCCTATTCATTCCTTCTTTCCACTTAGATTGCATAGTATAAAGTTAGCCCTGAGTCTATATACTAGGGCACATATACAAAATGCTTACATTTGCCTTCTTAATCCATTTGAAATTTCTTTCTTTCTTTTGCAGGGCAATGAGGGTTAAGTGACTTGCCCAGGGTCACACAGCTAGTAAGTGTCAAGTGTCCGAGACTGGATTTGAACTCAGGTCCTCCTGAATCCAAGGCCAGTGCTTTATCCACTACACCACCTAGCTGCCCCCATTTGATATTTCTGATAAGGCCCATAAAACACCCCCACATTCTGTTTTATTATTAATGGTCATGTTAATCTCAACCAAATCCATGTTAGCATCTTTTGCCCTTAACAAATAATGTTTAAAGTTCTGGGAATAGCGTTTAATAGCCCATTAGACAAAATACTTACATATCAGACACATTGGTTCTCAGTCAATGTCTGCTAAGTGAACATTTGTAAAACTACACACATTGCTTACCTAGACAAGCAGAAGAACATTGCAAGATATTTCCCTGAAGCTCTGTCCTGAGAAAGACAATCTTATCTTGGGTAGCTTATTGGACATCACTGGAGGTAATGTGGGGCGGAGATCTGGAGTTCAAATCTCATCTCTGATGCTTAACAGCTGTATAACCTCAGCTAGTCTTGGAATTTCTCTGAACCTGAGTTTCCTTAACTCTAAAATGAGGAGAGTTAGACTAGGTGACACTTGAGATCCTCTTCAGTTCTAAATATATGATCCCATGTTTATTTCACTTTTTTTTTCATATTTCATAACTTGTGCAGGGACAATAAATAGCATGATAGGGTAACTTTTTAGTGGAAATGACTCCTTGGATGGCTCTTATCACACTTCCAGCCTGCTTTGGATAAAGACTGTCTTCAAAAGCAGTTCTCAGGAAAATCAGAGCCAAAAATGTGCAGTTGGGCCAAAGACATGGCCAGAGGAAACCGCAGCAACAGCTACGTGAGATTGGGATCTCCGGCATTAGAGAGGAAACAGCAGCTGGTGATAGGAGTGTTCGGTCTTCCGCAGCAGGAGGGTAAGCAAATACCTATGCTCCAACACTTTAAGGCTTTAGTCACTTTTTTTTAAAGGATGCACTTTTAATTTGCAAAGAAAAAAACCTCTGATTAATAATGCAGAAATCCTGGGGGCAGCGGTACCCACAGGACATTGAGCATGGTGACAAATATGTGAACTTCTTTCCACCTCAACCTGATTCTATCATTCTGTGCAGGATAGACAGAAGAAACAACACCATGCAGTCCCCTCTTAAGAGCAGCCCTGACACCAGCGGGGTTCATAATAAGAAATTTTGATAGTTATTAAAATGGAGGAGCAGGAAATAGACTCATTGCTCTAAGAAAAAGTCACTACTAATGACTAGAGCTGAAACAGACTTCCACAACAACTTATCACACAGAGAGCTCTTTGTCCACGTGCGAAGGAAGCAATCAAAAAACATGAATCCACAGAAGAAATGGGTTCAACCAGAGAAAATGATGGCACCACGGGAAGTAATAGTCAGGAAGGGATGTTTCTTGGTTGTTATTAGTGTACAATAATGGAGATCACCAGGAAAGGAAGGAAGAAAGATCTTTTTAAAAATATCATTAGTGGGGCAGCTAGGTGGTGCAGTGGATAGAGCATCGGCCCTGGATTCAGGAGGACCTGAGTTCAAATCCGACCTCACACACTTAACAATTACTAGCTGTGTGACCCTGGGCAAGTCACTTAACCCCAATTGCCTCACCAAAATAAATAAATAAATAAATATCATTAGTCCCATCAAACAATCACAAGTACATAAGAGGGTAAGTCTAATTGTCGATAAATCATATTTTATATGTGGCTGCATTGGAAAGTATTGCACTCAATGGTTGTCTTTCCAAAGTTAAGATGATAAATCTCAGAGACTCTATCCCTGAGATGCTTCACTCTCATATGGAAGTTTTTGTCACAGGTAGGCAGCGCAGTGGATAGTGAACTGGACATGGAGACCTCAGGTCTGATTCTGCATCAAATACTTATTGGCTGTATGATGCTGAGAAAGTGACTTAATCTTCTCTGAGCCTCTGGTTTCTCATCTGTTAAATGGCATCTACATGCCAGGGCTGTTGTGAGGATTAAGTGAGATAATATTTATAAATTAGCATGGCGTCTAGATCTAAATCATTGATTATTCATTGTTATTGTTATTATTATTATTTCCTCCAATGGCATAGATCATAACTCACCCACTCCTGCCCTCTTCTCCATGGCTCCTACCCACCTCCTCAAGTTTGCCACAGAGGAGTGTGGAGGGGTGGTTCTCACTCTGTGCTAGGGATCTCCCTCTGGACATCACAAAAATATTAGTGGAATATGTGAGTAGCCTATCCCTTACTCTTGATTGATGACTGGCTCATCTTATTTTGGATCAAACACTTCATACTTTGTTTGCCAAATGTAAGGAGTCTGCTCCCACCCACCGTGCACTTCCCCACTGCCCTTTGGGGTGATTTTCAACTTCCACAGTTCAAATATTGGTATTTTCCAAAATCACTGAAGTTGTTATTTCAGGAACATATGCATTTCATCAGCTAACTATAATTTTAGATCACTGAATCCAGGAGTTCCTAACCTGAGATTAAGAGCCTCTCTTTTAACCATGCCTGAGATGTTCTGGTGTTTTGGGAAAAAGGACATTTTATTCTGCTTTGTGATGAGAACAGTCGACCTATTGGTTCCTTTTAAATCTCCTATTGAATTGACTGTCCAAATACAGTATGCCATACCCAAACACTGCACAGAATCAGTGTGTTATTTAACTAGACAGATAGCTTTACATCACTGCATATGGCTTCTGGTGATGGAATATATAAAAGTTTATAAGCAGAAATTTGAGAGGATTAAGCTGTCAGCATCAATTTGATGAAATATTACTTGATCAAAATATATTATACATATATGTATACACACATATTTACAAGTTTTCTGCCTCATTACAATGTAAGCTTCTTTAGGAAAGGATTTTTGTTTAAACTTTTTCTTTGTATACAGTGTCTGGTACATAGTAGGCACTTAATAAATTGCTAATTGATTGATTAATTGATTTGTGTTTTCGGAAGGAAAAATTCAAAGGGAAAATAACATCAATTACTTCCAAGGGGAGTGTAAGTCACTATGAAATATTATTTGGTCAATGTGCAACCAGGTAAGTGTTCCATGCTTTCTCTTCAATGCTCACCAATTCTAGGGAACTACAGTCAGATCCCTTGGCATCTTCCCAAGGTCCTATGATATAGATTGCAATATGGTAAAGCCAAAGATAATTGGGTGAATCTATCAGTTCCAGCAAAAAAAAAAAATCAGTAAAATTAAAGCATTTGATTTCTTTTTTAGGGGAGTTCTAGAGACAAAAAAAATGGAGGACAGCCCTTTTCAATTTTCTATAGCACATTGTGAAATTCTATAGGCCCATAGCCCTGACTACTCAGAAACCCTCACTATAGCCCCTCATTTATCCTTAGTCTACATAGCCAGAGATAAATTCTATAAGAATATTTAATATTATATATTTGTCTATACCCACACTACCCTGAAAGTGACTACTCCCACTGGATTTCATAAGTGGACTCTAGTCTGGTTAGTCCACAGATGGGAAACTACCTTAAAACCCCTGGTGATAGAGATTTAAAGAAAAGAAGCATGGTATAGCACAAGGGTTATTAATCTTTTTTTCTTGTGGCATGGACCCCCCTGCAAGTCTGGTGCAGCCTAGGGACCCCTTCTCAGAATAATGCTTTAAATACATAAAATTTAATTTATAGGATTACAGAAAAATCAATTACATTGAAATATAAGTCTTAAAGTGGTTTTTTTTGTTTATTTTTTTTTTTAAGTTCAGACTCCAAGTTAAGAATTCGTGATAATGGATAATGAGGCAGCCTTAAGACTGGGAGACCAGATTCAAGTCTTGTCTCTTTTATATTCTGGCTATTCTGACCCTAGTAAGGTCACTTAAGGTCTTGGTGCCTTCACTCAACTCTCCAAGATTATAAAATGTAGAACAGGTGACAATATGAATTGGTAGAGGGAGTTCTCTATTGCCAATGAAATCACAGGTCAAGCCCCCCAAAAGAGTAATATGTTAGATTTTAAATAGAGATATTTAACAGATATTAAAATATTGAATAAATGCAATTTATTGAGTATCTATTGCTTTTATTGCCTCAACAATAGGTTAACTAAATGAAATACTAATGGCTGATAATGAGTAATTATCTATGCCACCTCCCCTTCTAAGGAGTGTTTGTATATTTTTTTAATGACTGGGTCTATTTATTTTTTAATTATTTGCTACTACTGTATTTTATAAAATTATTGCTATTTATATATTAATGGCTATTGCACCCATTTGGGCAGTAAGCATTTATTATTAATTAATATCATATATACCAGTAAAGAATTGACCGTGTGGCAGTTAGCAAAAGCAGAAGAAAAGCCCCAGACCCATTTTGTCTCTCAGAGAGACAGCACATGGTCTCTAAGAGTTCAGAAGCCCTACAAAACCTACACTGTCCTAAGAGGAAGAGCACCAAGACCAGGAAGCCAAGAGAGCCCCTGCTGTGGTCAAGGGGTGTTATCCTCTTTTGATAGAAGTGGGTTATTATACATTGATCAAAGCTAATTGGTTAACATCGTTCAATTCCATTGGTTGACTTGACTTGAGAGTGGTCCGAATTAAAATGAACTCTACCAATGAGCTAATAGAAGAGACCCTTCCTGAAAGGAAAAGGTGAAGTCCAGTTACTAGGTGTGGTTTGATCCCATCAGTCCTTCCCTGAGCTGGGCAAGAGTCTATCTCTATTTCTTTTGTTCCCTTGGGCTTGTCCCAAACAAGATTTACTGAAGTTCCTGGACTTTCCGGAGTGGGAGGAAGAAGGGACTGAAACTGATCTCTGGGTCCCCCCAAGAAATACATTTTTTTTTGGTGAGGCAATTGGGGTTAAGTGACTTGCCCAGGGTCACACAGCGAGTAAGTGTTAAGTGTCTGAGGCCAGATTTGAACTCAGGTCCTCCTGAATCCAGGGCCGGTGCTCTATCCACTTTGCCACCTAGCTGCCCCCAAGAAATACATTATTAATAATTATTTTTTCACATAACTCAGTCTGGAAGAACAGGTATTACTCAAGGGCCCAATTCCACTCCTAATAATCAAAGGACCTCAGACCTGCTCTTTTTCTAACCTGAGCCAATTTGCCCCTGGCAACTCTCTGCTTCCAAGCACTCACTATATTTATACTGAAGGAACTTAGTTTGTATACCCAATCAACATCAATTTTAGCTAGGATTTCCCAAGTTCAAGAGATCCATGGCCTCAGACTCCCCAGTAGTAGGTGTGTATGTCACCACATGTCACTGATATTTGTATTTTAATGACAGTTTCCTAGATACATCACACATTAATCCAATCTCTGTGGAGATTTCTCACAAGGTGGTAAATGGGTGGAGGAATTTCTTAGGTGGGGGGCGGGGGGGGGGGGTGTCTTTTGGTCCCAATTCTACCACTCAACCAACTCTGTAATCTCTTCCCTTCTCTAAGTCTAAGATTCATCTACAAAACAAGGAGGATGATTTAAGTCTCTATGGTTCTTTCCAACTTTGATATCCTATGATTTGATTCTATCATATTATGTAACAAAGGATATCAGTCAACTCCACATACACATCAGGGAGACCTTGGTTATGTTACAAATCAGATGGGCTATTCATACATGTTGGCCTGGCATGCCAGAAGACAAAAATGAAGTATGACTATATTAATAATAACTTGGAATATGTGTACAAAAGTATTTATAGGAGCTCTTTTCCTGATGGCATTTGAGGGGGTACCCATCAATGGGAAATCAGAGAACAGTTTATGGTATGTAGGTGTATAGACACATACGTATAAATGAGTATATTTATACATGTGTGTTTATATATAAACACATATATATGTATGTATGTGTACGTGTGTGAGGATAGATAGACAGTTGGAACACTACTGTGCTATAAGAAATGATGAAGGTAACAGTTTCAGAGAAACTTGGGAAGACATATGAAGTGATCAAAATGAGGTGAGTAGAATCAGGAGAACTATTTATGCAATAACAACAATATTATAAAGACAAACAACTTTGTAATAATAAACATTTTTATTGATAGTTTGGGGTTCCAATTTTTATCCCCCTTTCCCTCCCTCCTCTTCCCCTCCATGAGGTGGCAAACAATCAGATATGGGTTATATATGTATGATTAGGCAAATTATTACCATACTTGTCATTTTGTACAAGAAAACTTGATTAAAAGAAAAAAATGAAACAAGGTGAAAAATAGCATGCTTCAGTCTGTTCCATCAATATCAGTTCTTTCTTTGGAGGTGGATCATGTGTTTCATCAGTAGTCCTTTGGGATTGTCTTGGATTATCATATTGCTGAGAATAGTCAAGTCATTCACAGTTCTTCATCAAACAATATTGCTGTCTCTGAGTACAGTGTTCTCTTGGTTCTGCTCACTTCACTATACATTGTTTCATACATGTCTTTCCAGGCCTTTCTGAAGTCATCCTTCTTGTTATTTCTTCTAGCACAATAATATTCTATAACCATCATATACCACAGTTTGTTTAGCCATTCCCCAATTGATGGGCATTCCTTTGATTTCTAATTCATAGCCACCACAAAAAGAGCTGCTAGAAATATTTTTGACAAACAACTTTGAAAGACTTAGGAACTCTGATCAACACAAGGATCTATCATAGTTCCAGAGGATCCATGAAAAAACATGCTATCCACTTCCAGATAGAGAAGTGTATGTGTTGATATGTGTGTGTGTGTGTGTGTGTGCATATCATGACTGATGTGGGAATTTGTTTTGTTTGACTATACTTATTTGTAATGAGTGATGGGGTTTTTTTTACCTTCTCAAGGGAAAGTTGGGAAGGAAAGAATTCAGAACTCAAAATAAAGTTGAACTAAAAAATAACAATAACTTGGAGTACATGGTACATTTTCTTGGGTTCCATTTTCTGTGGTGAGCAGTTAAGTGCTTTCTGTAATCCTGTCTGCTAATATTTTATAATAATGGTGATGTACTTACAAAAAGCAGACTTGGACACAAATTTTATCAAAATCCCTGTTATAGTCACACAAACAGAATGTATTTTGTCCATTTGGAAGTGAAAGGAACAACAACAATCATTTTCCTTGTGTTTAACCTTAGATTTAAAATGTTAAGTTTTGGATCCCTATTAGAAATAACAAATTATGAATGACTGGCATTCATCCTACTATAACTGTGGAACAATTATACTCATTGACTCATCAAGCCTTCTTACTTTCAGTGTAGGTTCCAAACAGTAAATATAAGCCAATTTCTAGAACTTATTGTACCTTGCCACCATATTTAGAAAAGAAAAGTGGTGGTTATCTGAACACTTGGGACTGTCTACACATGTAACTGTGCAGACCTAGAACAACTTTTTGGGGGGGTATCTACTCAAAGTGAAATAACAAGTCTGATTTTTATGATTTATCTTGATCAGTTCCTTTGATATCACATTAAGAGATTATAATAAAATGATTCTAGGAAATTTGGTAATGTGAGTTATTATTATTATTATTATTATTATTATTATTATTATTATTATTATTATTACTAAATTGTATAGTTTATTGAGAAGACTCATGGTATAGTGATTAAAGTCCTGGGCTTATAGTCTGGAGATCTTGGTTCACACAAAATTATTTTACTCCCTAAAATAAATTGCAACATTCTGTATGCAAGACCATCTCTAAGAAATATTCTTTGGGGGATGTTGTTGGTTTTTTTAAAAACTTAGAAAACAATCAATGTAATGTTTTAACCAGATGAACAAAAACAGACCTTTTAAAAGCCAAAAAAGAACCGGCCCTGGATTCAGGAGTACCTGAGTTCAAATCTGGCCTCAGACACTTGACACTTACTAGCTGTGTGACCATGGGCAAGTCACTTAACCCCCATTGCCTAAAAAAAAAAAAGAAAAGAAAAGAAAAAAAGCCAAAAAATGGCACTTCCAAATTTCACAGCATTTTTGTTGGGGGTGGGGAGAAGATAGGGGACATGATTATAAGACATGTGGAAAAGAAAACATCATAAAAACATTTTTTGCGTCTTGAATAGTTACTCCACCCTCCTGAAAAATCTTGCACTTTGTCTACCTACTGTACCTTGTCTTCTTGTTAACTAATCATCACATCTAATCAGTGGGGTCTAGATCAAATTTGCTGGAAGGAAACATCAATGAGAAGCATTGCCATGCAATGTCAAAGGCATGGCCAATCGTTTTATTATTATTATTATTAATCATTTAGCTTTAAATGTGTTCTGGGAGCAGGATAAAAATAAGGTATTACTCTAGAGATTTATTACTAACGTGTTTTATTATGTTGGAGAAAATATCCAGGAACTAGAGTCAATGTACTTCAGGGGTCAATAAAAAATGCCCACCTTGTTAAGAAGAGGGTGAGAGAAACTGAACTTCATCTTATTGTGAATTAAAAACAAATTCTGAATAAAAGGAGAAAGCTCCAGTTCCTGCAATGAATATGGGAACAATGGAGACATGATGCTGCTAGTAATAATGTATGTAGTCTGAACTGATGCTGAGTGAGATGAGCAGAACCAGGAGAACATTGTACACAGTATCAACAGCATTTTGTGTTGATCAACTGTGATGGACTTGACTCTTCTCAGAAATACAATGGTCCAAGATAGTTCCATAGGACTCATGATGGAAAATGCTCTCCAAATCCAGGAAAAAAGAATTATGGAATCTAGATGCAGATTGAACCATATTTCCTATTTTTTTTATTTTTCTTTTTTGAGGTTTTTCCTTTTTGCTCTGATTCTTCTTTCACAGCATGATTAATGCAGAAATATGTTCAATGTGATTGTACATATATAACCTATATCAGATTGCTTGCTGTCTTGGGGAGGGGGAAGGGAGGGAGAAAAATTTGAAACTAAATATCTTATAAAAACAAATGTTGAAAACTATCTCTATATGTAACTGGAAAATAATAAAAATTTTATGAAAAATTTATGTAGCAAAATATCATAATACAAGATATTATGCTGACATTTTAAAAAATCAAATCAGCATCTTTAACTTCTGATACTAAGCCCAACAGTGTCACAACAGGCAGAGACTGAGCCCTGGAGGTGGTAGGGAGAGAGGAAGGAGAGAAGAGAAAATAAGCATTTTTTTTTAAAAGTTTTATAGATGCCATCTGTTTTTTACACCAGATTCACTTCTTGATCTGCCCTGCTCCACATAGAATTCTCCCTTGTTACAAAGAAAAGCAACTGAGCAAAACAGACCCACAAAAGGAGCAAATCTGACAACATATGCAACAATCTACAACACAACTTCCCCCATCTTCCTCAAGAGAAAGTAAATTTGTTTCATCACTTGTTTTTCAGGACCAAGATTGCTCATTGCAAAACCGTTTTTCTAAAAATTTTCTTAGAAAATCCATTATCTTTCTATTGTCAGGGAGGAAGTTAAGCATTCATATTGACCAGGTTTTCATTTTCTGGACAGGTCAGGGATTTATTAACATAATTTCTTATACTTGTATTCCTTAGCAAAAATAAATAAACACACAAAGAAGAGTATATTGATGAGCTATTTACTTAAAAGTTCTTCTACTTGGAATTGAACTCAGGAAGACATTGGTTCAAATCTTGCTTCATTTACTGAGTGTCCTGAGGTAGTTGCTGTACCTCTCCAAACTTCATATTCCTCTTCTGTAAAATGGGAATAGTAACTTCACGAGGCTGAGAATGAAACATTGTTTACAAAGAGTTTTGCAAATATTAAAGCACTAAATTAATGTGAACAATTTCAGGATTATAACATCACATTTTTTTATAAAACCAACATTAAGTAAAAATTTTTAAATGTCAACGTGCTTTGACACTTTTGTTGTTATTGCTAGTCTGGATCCAGGCTTTCATCAAGGAAGGGAACTCCTGGTACAGAAACTCCCTCTATGCATGAAGAGAGGCAGATTGTTTGTCATTTATGGTGCTAGAGAGTGACCTGGGTCATTTAGAGGATTAAATAAATGACCTGCTTATAGATACACAATTAAGATGCATAGGTGGTACTTGAATTCGGGTCTTCCTGACTCCAAGGTCAACATTCTATCCATCAGGGCATGCTGATACTCTGACGTACGTTAGCATAAAATTCGTGGTAGGGAACCCCAAAGCCCTTTTCTTTTAAAGAAATGGTATTTACACAAAAAGTTTCCATCTTCCTGACCCAGTTTTCTCAAGCATCAGGGAATGTTATGATTAAATGCCTTAGTTGGAGCTCAGCAAAAAAGACATAGCCCATCTCACACACACACACACACACACACACACACACACACACACACAGAGAGAGAGAGAAAGAGAGAGAGAAAGAAACAGAGAGAAACAACTTGTCTGATAACATTACTATCCAGGGAATCATCCTTACCATGAAGACTTTTCACATAAGAGATTTCACTCAGAGATTTGGGAGCAGGGAAAAGGAAGAAACTGTGAGAGGTTCAGCTTGTTTCACCTTTCAAATGTTTCTGAACTGAATCATTATCTGGTAAGCTAGTTAGCAAGTGTAAAGCAGTTTCCTTGCTGAGCATTTGGCCCCATGAAAGACACTTTTGCTTCGTGAGTGACTTGAGAAAGAAAGGGAGGCCATACCTGGTCTCTAATAAATAGAATGATAATGACTAAACCTGGAAATATAGAGTACATCAAAGAAGAATCTCTGTTCAAAGTGACAGTTCTAAATGAGATCAGGACCTTTTCCAGACACGCCCTCTTCTTCTCTTGGGGCTAGATAATAAGATAAATCATTTCCATTCCAAATAATCCTCAATATGGGGCTACAAATGCACAGACCTGAGATTTCAGAGATGTGGGCTTATATCTTTGCCATGCTACTTTTAACTGCATGAATTGAAGAAATAAATTTTTCTGTCTCTTTTTATGATGACTAGATAGTGACTGGTTTGTCTGTCCAGGATCCATAATACTAGATCATGACGAAAAGACAATAATCAAAACTCTGCTATTCGTGGTTAAAAAAAAATGAAGGTTTTTAACTAAAATTTAACCGCCAGTTTTTGAAGGACCGCCCTTTCGGGGAGGAGACCGTGACGAACAGCCTTGCACCTGCTGCTGCCCGGGAGAGTGTGGCAGAGCACTAGAGACTTCCGGGGCTCGAGCTTAAAAATGAGAAGAGAACAGAAGTGGGCTCTCACTCTCAGCACGAACACACAAGCTGGCTCAGGTTTGACAGCGTGTTCAGGTGATCGGCTCTGGTCCTCAGTGGCAGCATTCGCTTGATGCCGGTTCTCAGCCTGAGAGGTAGCTTTGGAATTTGGTGAGTTTTATAAAAGAATATAGACTAAGCTTAGATCTAAGACTATTTATTTGTATTTCTACTTTCCTATTTCCCTAATCAGTATCACCTGTTTGTTGGCTAATTAATTCCCAAACAATAAAAGCTAAGTAATCCATCTCTAATTAAAGCTCAGAGGTTTCTTTCTCTTACTGGTCTGGGAGATATGTAAGGGAAAGGTTAAAGGGGAGTTTAATGCTCTTATATCCTATTTTAAATCTCACATATTCAATCCATTCCAATTAACATTTATGATGCATTTACTATGTACAAAGCACTGCACCAGGAGTACAAAGCAGGGGTGTGACACTGTCAAGGCAACTAAATAAGCATTGGTAATAGAGTGCCAGGTCTAGAGTCAAGAAGTTTCTTCTCACTGAGTTCAATTCTAGCCTCAGACACTTGCCAGATGTGTGACCCTGGACAAGTCAATTAACCCTGTTTGCCTCAGTTTCCTCATCTGTAAAATGATCTGGAGAAGGAAATGGCAAATCATTCTAGTATTTTTGCCAACTAAATCCCAAATGGGGTTACAAAGAGTCAGACACAACTGAAATGACTAAACAATACAAACAATAAAATATGTGCTAGGCCCTTTATTAAGTTCTAGGATACAAAAAAAAAAAAGGCAAAGATAGGGCCCCTGACCTCAAGGGGCTCACTTTCTAATGGGAGAGGCAACATGCTAATAAATATGTAGAGGCAAAATATATACAGGGTAGTTTGGTGATAATCTCAGGGAGAAGACATTGTAAGGCACCCAGCAAGGCCTCTTGTAGAAACTAGGACTTGAGATGAGACTTGGAGGAAGTCAGGAACCAGAGGGAAGGAAAGACAACATTCCAGGTATGATGGCTGGCCATTTTGTGGGAGGAATAGAATCGAGGCCAGTGTCAACTGAATTGTAATATGCATGGAAGGGAGTAAGGAACAGATATGGGACTCTCCACAGAAAGGAGGGAGTTGAATTCTTTCAGGGGGAAACTGTTAGGGCTCCAAGGAATAATATTATGGCACCATAGGTGATATTGGGAGAGAGATCATCCAGTAAATCAAAAGTTGATGGAAAATACTAAACAAACAAGACTTGGAAGCAATCCAACAATATCCTGAAATTTGATGATCAGAATAACACAGGCAATTGGTAGAAAGTCTCCAGAATTGACAACTGTTGGAAAAACTGAAAGCAATTTAGAATAAATTTACCTTAGAGGAGCATGCCATAACATAGACATAGTAAAAGCCAAATAGAGAGATGAAAATATAAAAGATTATACCATTTTTAAAAAATACTATAGGCAAACAGTAAGAGTTAACTATTCTATTTCTATTTAGGGGTAACATTTTTAACCAAGCCAAGGAAAGAAGAAACAAAAAAAATACAAAATAGACAATTCTGTTTATAGAAAATTTAAAGGGTGTTGCATTGTTTCTAAGGTTAAAAAGAGAAGCTGTTAACTTGGGGCAGGGAGCAGGAGGAATCTTTGCATCAGAAATAAAAATAAAATCCAGAAAAGTCTGATAAATGGTTGATATCCAAGATATATCAGGAATTGACACAAATATATGACTAAAAGACATTCCTTATTTCCCAATAGGTAACTAAGTCAAATGATATGAATAAATTGCTTTCAGAAGAAATGAAAATGCTAAAAAAACTATATGGAAAAATATATCAAATTATTAATAATAAGAGAAGTGCAGCTTAGAATGACTGATTTTTCAATTCATACCTATCAAATTGACAAACATGATAAAAGGTGGAAACAGTCAATAGTGGAGTGGCAGTAAAAAGACAAGGCAAACTAATATACTGTTGATATTACTATGAATTGGACCATCTATTCTAGAAAACAATTTGAAATTATGTGAAAATTTTATTCACATGTTATGATGACTGTTCATTTACCCTGAGGAGGTAATGAAGTAAGGAAGTTTTCATATGTAATAAAATACTCATAGTAGCAATGTTTGGAGTATCAAAAAACTGGAAATAAAGTGGGTGCCCATTGATTAAGAAATGGTTGAAGAAGGTCTGATATATGAATATAATGAAATATTGTACTTAAGAAATTGTGAATATGAGGAATTTGGTATTTTAAAAATAGGAACTTTTGGGGGCAGCTAGGTGGTGCAGTGGATAGAGCACTGGCCCTGGATTCAGGAGGACCTGAGTTCAAATCCAGCCTCAGACACTTGACACTAGCTGTGTGACCCTGGGCAAGTCACTCAACCCTCATTGCCACACAAAACAAAAACAAAAAATTTTGTGTGATACAAAACAAAGAAAGAAAAACCAAAAGAAAAATACATATGGCTACAATAATATAAAGGAAAACAACAATCACTAAAAGACAACTAACTCAGATCATTCGCAACAATCTATTTTGGTCCTGGATAACATGATTGGAAATATACATTTGTTCTCTGTGAGCACTGAATATTGCATGTTCTCTTAGATATATTCATTTTGTTGATCAGTTTTACTGGACAAGCAGTGGTGGTTGGTGTTTTTCTCCTAAGTGGTATTGAAGCAGCTATGTATTGATCTAAAATACTAGAGGACTGTTGTCCTCCCAAAGCATATACACCAGAAGTAACAGGGAAATGCACAAGACTGGTCATTATAAATGGGTACAAATGACATTATTGTAAATCTAGAAGGTATTTTTTTTAAATGAAGAGGAAACTCAAGACTTTTGGGACATAGCTGATATTTTAAGCACTGCCACCCATCAAAGGCAGGGATTTAAAAAAGAAAGGCAACCTGGGGAAGCAGTTCATCTGGTAGTTTTCAAAGACAGCAAACACAATATGAGATCCTGCTTTAATATGGTGGCTACATTAAGATATTTCACAACAATAGGTTTCCCTGCAATAAGTTTCCCAACCCCTACTCTTACTAAAAAGGTGGGTCCACATAGTGTGGTTACTAAGTGACTGCAGGGCTCTAAGAATCTTTTATAGGGCTCATAAGCCCATACCAATGTTCTGCCTTCCATGATTACATCTGTATTGCTTCAATGCCTGGGTCAGTGGGTCTTTTTACAACACTGGATTTGATCACATCATTGTCTAGGGAATTTATATTTCCTTATACTGCCAACAGCTTTTGTTGGGGCATAAAGCCAAGAAATGTTCTTCTCTGCCATGATATTGGCTGTACACAGAATTCTTAGAGAGGTAGCCCTTTTGTAAACATTTTCCCAGTTGTCCACTATTGATCCTTTATCCATTACCATGTCTATCCTGTGCTTCAATGCAGAGGAAGCTAGTTTACATCTAGGTGGAGCTGAGACAAACCACCCTCTGCCTCCTCTAGGCTTTGGAGGGAAAATCTAGACCAGAACAAGATGGGTGGGGAAACATCACCTCTTGTCTTCTCACTAGGCTTCCAGATGAACTTGATCGGGCTCTGCTCCAAGTTGACTAGAGAAAGTCCTGGAAATATTACCTCCTACCTTTTCCATAGGCTTCCAAAACAGTCCAAGACATCTCATCAACTTTTTCCTCACTAAGTTTGCCTATTCCCAGAGGCCAATAATGCTGTCACACTCTCTTGGGGCTGGGTCCAAGTGGGGCGAAACATATCATCTTCTCCTGACTCCTTTCTAGGCTTCCAGATGGCTGGAAGGTCACAATGCCATTAGGCTTGCTCAAGTTGGGCAGGGACACAACAGTCAGCCTTCTGGCTAGGAACATACCACCTCCTGCTTATGCCTGCCAGAAATCTGGCTTCTAGATGCCTCCAAGGACACATTTACAAGATAGATGGTTGAAGGAACATTGAAACTTTGAGGGTTTCAATATTAAATTTTCCAATCAGTGAACCTCACTGATAATCTCACCCATCAGACTGTGAACTCCATGAGAGCAAGGAATTGTCTTTCTTTGTATCCCCAGTGATTAGCAGTCCCTCAGTGAGCATTTAAGGATTGCTTATTGACTCACTCTCACCGTTCTCATTTCTTAATGGTTATCACATATTCTCTCTCACTGTCCCCATCCCTGTGATACTCAATGAACAAACTTCTCTTCTCAAACCCAGATGTCTTCCTTCTTATTCCCATCTACCTCAACCTTACTCCCCTGGTGCCCCACTCCAAATCTGCCTGCTCCTTCCATTAAAGATCCTGGAGTTCCTGATCTATAATTATACATTTTCTTTTTATCTTATATTGCTTCTTTTCTTTTAGCATCTATTGAAACCTAACCTTTCTCCAGATGACACTGCATCCCTGACTACACTTTGCAGTCCTTGCTACACTTTTGGGTTCATTGGAATAGTTCATTTTCAAGTAACTTCCCTAAATAACCATTTACATTTGGTGCCTCCAATTCCTTTCTTTCCATTTTCTTCTAAATCCTCTGCAAATTTGGCTTCTGACCTCATCATTCAACTGAAAACTCTCTCTGAAGTTACCAGTGATTCCTTAATTATCAAATCTAATCCTTGTCAATCCTCATCCTTCTTGATCTTCCTGGCACTAATCTTTGTCACTATTGACAACCTCTTTCTTCTAAATAGTCTCTCCTGTCTGGGTTTTTGTGACTGTTTTCTCTTGGTTCTCCTCCTATATGACTACTTTCTTAGTGTCTTTGTGAAACCCTCCTCCATGTCACACTCATTAACTGTAACTATCCCCACCCCAAAGCTCTGTCCTAGACTCCTTTCTCTTTTCTCTCCATACCCTTTCATTTACTGATCTCATCAGATTCTTTGGGTTCAGTGATTATCTCCATGCAGATTATTCCCAAATCTCTATATCCAGCTCTAGTCTCTTTGAGAATGAAGGATGAACAACAATTTCAGTAGTAAACAGTACTTACTGCAGGAGGCCTTTCAAGTTCCCTCAGCTTCTAGAGCCTTCTTCTCCCTCTGTTCATATGTCATAAATAAGTTTAGGTGCATGTCATCTGTCTTTTTTTTTTTTTAGTGAGGCAACTGGGGTTAAGTGACTTGCCCAGGGTCACACAGCTAGTAAATGTTAAGTGTCTGAGGCCAGATTTGAACTCAGGTACTCCTGACTCCGGGGCTGGTGTTCTATCCACTGTGCCACCTAGCTGCCCCTACATATCATCTTTATAAATAGCTCTTTTAGTTCAGAGACTGTCTTGTTTTTTTCTTTGTATCCCCATCACTTAGCAAAGGGCCTACCACACAGGGAATGCTTAATAAATGTTTATTGATACAGAATGTTTCCTAGGAATCCCAGTGTGCACTCCACTCTTCGTTAAAGTAAATGGATTCAAGGGGGCAGCTAGGTGGCACAGTGGATAAAGCATTGGCCCTGGATTCAGGAGGACCTGAGTTCAAATCCAACCTCAGACACTTGACACTTACTAGCTGTGTGACCCTGGGCAAGTCACTTAACCCTAATTGCCTCGTAAAAACAAACAAAAACAAAATAAAGTGAATGGATTCAGGATGGGCCTCCAAAGAAGGGAAAAAACCAGGGGAACAGCACCAATGACTTCATAGGAAATACCCCAAGGTTCATAGGTTCTCTAATACCATCCTTCATGCCACTGCTAGACTGATCTCCCCTATGGACAAAACTGATCATGTCACTCTGGTCAAAATTTTCCAGTGGTGCTTTGTCAAAACTTTTGCCTGGAATTCAAATCTTCCCACAATCAGGGACCATCCTTTTCCCCCCTCCAGTCTTATCTAAGAAGACTTTCCTATACATATTTGATGTTCCAACCAAATTGTACCACTTGCTATCCTTTTTATATACTCTATACATGCTGTCCCACCTCCATGCTTTTGCTCAGGTTGTTCTCTATGAATGGCATGCCCTTCCTCCCTTGTACACTTGAATTCTTATCCATCCTTTAGAGCCCAACTCAAATTCCCCCTCATCTAGGGAGCAGTCCATGATCCTCATCTCCTATAAAGAAAGGTCTTCTCTACCTTCCACATCCCTCATCTGCCCCATAAACCACCTACAGCCACTTTGCTTGTGCCTCTCTGTTACACCCATGTATTCGTTTGAACTATAGTTATTTATGTGTATGTCATAGTTCCCTCTTGGCTTGTAAGCTGAAATAGGTTGTAGACCATGTTTTATCCAAAGTCTATCTGGTGTATAGCACAGTGATCAGTACACGGAAGGTATCTGGTAAATGTTTGTTGAGTGGACTGAATGAAATAAACTTACTCTGAAGTTCCAAGTAGATTGGGGATAAGACTGGGGAAATTCACATCTTCAGATGGTGAGAGGCTGGGTCATGGATGATTGAAAGCTCCCAGAGCAGCCTTTAATTATAGGGAACTAAGGGTGCTGCCTAAAAAGAACATGCAACTTGATGGAATACAGGAGTCTATTAACTTACTCCTCCAGTTGCAAGTAATAATAGCCACAGGTATATACGATCATAATATGCTATGCCACTTTTGCCAATCTTGTCTGCTATTCTCCTATCAACTAGAAAGCACTGAGTTTGTTTACCCTCCCACTGCAAATCATCCCATTTCTGACATACATATGTAAAACTTTGTCTTCACCCTAACTCCCTTAGAATCTCAGCCACTGACCTATGGGAGGAACACTGTAAGGAGTGTGGGCTTGATATGCTCCTGCCATGCCTAGTTAGAACTTAGGATACATTTTCCCCATAGAGATAGTTCTATAAAGGATACCTAGAAACTTTGGTATTATTAAACCCATCATTTACCTATTTTGTGTTGTTTAGTCATTTTTCAGTGTGTGACTCTTCATGACCCCATTTGGAGTTTTCTTGGCAAAGATACTGAAATGGTTTGCCATTTCCTTCTCCAGCTCATTTTATAGATTAAGAACTGAGGCAAACAAGGTTAAGTGACTTGCCCAGGGTCACACAGCTAGTGTCTTGAGGTTATATTTGAACTCAGGTCCTCTTGACTCCAGACCTGGTGTTCTATCCACTGAACCACCTAGCTGCCTCAATACAATTATAATTTAGCTATATTCTGGATTAAATAGGCCTTTTGGAGCTATTCCTGTGGGCTGGCTTGGGAGATTAACCATGCTCTTATTACGTTATTTCAATGGGAAAAGTACATTCCAAGTTCCAAGCAGTTTGGAAAGCTCCAGGTCTGTAAGTTGAGGCCTGTGTCTTTACAGCTGTTTCTAGCAGTCAGGGTTCCCAGATCAGATCACTTCCCTTGGCATTCCTTCTCACACATGCAGGTATGATTATTAACAGGATAAAATTTGTAAAATACTTTAAGCTTTTTAGTCACTTATCTGAATAGAACTTCCAGATTACTTGTGATTGTGGCTATACCAAGAGTCATTTTTACAAGGATAGAGCAAGAAATAAGGAGGATTGTTAGTGTTCTTTACATCTTAACCGAAGACAGGAATGCCAATACTTCATGACTTCAGGAGGCTCTCTAACCAATTTATGACAAGTGAAATCTACAAGAAAACAAGCCAGTTAATCAGTTAAATGTCTTTAGGTTCTTTTGGTTTCCCCCTGCCTTTCTCCAAAATCCTCTGTTACTGGGTCTTGCCAAGCCAGACATCTGGACAAAGAGCTTTCTCTACATCTGCCAAATCACGTCCCTTCTTTCATTCAGAACTATACTTTCTCCAATTGAAAGGGTTAGGAAGAAGATACTAAGTATTATTGTTCAGCTACCAGCTTTTATATACTGTCCTTTCCCCCAATCTGGATGTGGAATTTTATCTTTGTAGGAAGATGGAAAGATGTAGGGACTATAAGATCCCACTGTGCTTACAATTCATTGAGTATAAGAAAGCATTTGATTCTATGAAGCAAAATATTGTCTCAAAGGCTCTCTTCCCACATGAGGTAAATATGTATTATGTATGTATGTATGTATACACATACACATATGTATATATGTATATGTGTGTATGTATACTACGTATACATAAAATTTTTGCATGATTCCTTGAATGATGTAATACCAGATATAACTTTGTTTGACAACCCTCTCTGATCAGTAGTATAAGGCAAGGCATAAAACATGGAGATGAATGTTTGTCAAAGTTGTTCACTGCTCTTGGTGAAGATGCTCAGTGTACAAACTAGAAATGGCATTTCTTGCAGATGGTGATTCTCTTTTATGTATGACATTGTGTTGGTTACATCAAACCCCGAGATATTACAGAGCCTTCTGGACAAGACCTATAATCACTCAAAAGAGTTTGGTCAAACCACTCACGCGAGAAAAACCAAGTGGATGAAAGTTGCCTATTGTCCAGATTAATACAGTTAGATGGACAGCCTAAAGATCTGCCCACCAGTCTATACTTCATATGTCTTAGACAGACACTGGAAAAGGATGAGTTAAATTTAGAATTAAATAGGAAGGGAAGTGTGGGCTGATTGCCTTTGGGACATTGCAAAGCATTAAAGATGATCCTCAAAGTCTTCCTAAAACAGAAATCCATCTTCTTAATATTCTACCTGGGATTTATATGGCCATAAATCATGGAATGCTATAATCATCAAAGAATTAAAAAATAGAATCTCAGATAGTAATAGAGAGTCGTGTGGTATTGACTGTAACATATTATACATCTTTATACTCATAAGGATATAAAAGGAGCTATGAAGAAATTATAGCAGCATCAAAGAAATGTATGCTTGAAAAGAAGAACTTGTCTATTTGTGAGAGCATGGAATAACCAATGGGATACCTGTGTGGAGCCACATATTTCATTGGGTGGATTCCCTGTGGTGAACTTCTGGGAGAACAAGGAAAAGAATAGTACAGAATGGAGAAGCAGGGAAGGATTTCAATTTGCATCATTGGAGGAAACATCCACATGGATGAAATCACAGATCCCTTTCCATACTTGAGTTGAGGGAATACCAGCTGTACATAATTCATATTCTTAAAGAGTTGTCTAAGGCATTGAGCAGTTAAAGACTCAGTCAGAAAAAAAAATGTAGGAGGCAGGATTTGAACTGTGGTCTTTCTGACTCTGAGGCTGGTTCTCTGCCCACTCCCCTATGCTGCCTTGCTCACATGGTTAAGAAAAAACCACACCTTTTCCAGTTGTTTTTTGAAAATTTTCCTTAAAGAACATGAACGATAAAGAACTTTGAGTTATAACCATTGGTTCTTTTATTGATTTAATAAACAAACCTATAAAAAAATGCAAAATCTAATGTACAAATTAACTAAGCAAAAAGTAATCATGTAACATCCAAGGAAGCTTTGTATATTTTTTTCTATAAGATTAGGTACACAGAGTGGGACTTGGAAAAAGTTCCAAATCCCTATCATTTGGGTTGTTTGCAAGCTCATCAACTGGAGATTTAAATGACCAGAGGGAGGAGGTAGGGAAGGAAAGAATCTTCTAACACTTAACTGCTTGCAGCTGCTATCTTAGTGTTCAGCCAATAAAGATTTATAAACAGGACATTCTTTGTCTCATGCTGAGGTACTGCAGTATGTTGAAAGAGGCTGAAAATCCAGCCCTATCCCACTTAGCTTGGGAAGGACAGAACAGGAGTTAAACTTTATGAGAAACAAAGTATGAGAAAGTATCAGTATGAGAGTCCAGAAGAAAGAGATACTGTTCTCACTCTTAACTGCATATAACCAGGCTTATCAGCAGTTATCATCATAGTCCAATAGGATCCCTCTGTGAGTCTTCTCATGGCTATGCTCCTCCCAAGGCACAGGAAAGCACAGGTCACTCAGTCTGGTATTTTTTTCCAGTGTGGAAAATGTCAGCCAACTTAGCCAGAACTTGGACTACCAAGGCTGTCCTCCATGATACTGGTGTTCCCTCTAGTTTTAGTATGGGAAGAAAATGACTACTTCATGAGCAATAAGCTATGAAGACTTTATATGTGTGTATATAGCAGGCAGTGCAATGCAGTGGATGGATCACCAGACCTAAGTCTTAATTTTGCCACAATCACTCACTATTTGAGCATGGGAAGGTCGATTGATTTCTTTTTCTCTTCTGGAAAATGGAGTAAAGACTAGCACCTTCCACCTCACAAAGCTTTTGTAAGAAAAGTGCTTTACAACTCTTAGAGTACCATAAAGACATGAGTTATTATTCCTTTACTCTCATAACCAAGCCAAACAACAAAGTTAATCTGACAAAAAACAAATGCCAGATTAAATAAGCACAATAAATCTCATTGTGCTACATGGCCAGAGTGATACAAATTACTAAACTTGTATGACTTTTCTATAAATGGTAGTCTCTCTCAAAGTCCTCCCATCTTACCAGTCCTTCCTCATGTCCTTTCCATGAGACCAGTGTGCTTTCTATATCCCTACTGGGAGCTTTTGGGCAGCTATTTTCTGATGCCAGCCCCTGTCAAATGTCCTGGGTGCTATGGGGTTCAGGGCAGCAAAACTAAAAACTATACAGTCATATATTACCTATGAATGAATTAAGAAGGAAAGGAAGAGTGGACTGGTTGCCTTCAGTACATTGCAAAGCATTCAAGATGATCTTAAAAGTCTTCCTAAAACAGAGACCCATCTTTTTAATAGTCCACCTGTGATTTATATGGTCATGAATCATGGAACTCTATAATCACCATGATGGAATGGAGGGAAGAAAGGACTAGGCCAGAGAGGCCTATGGAGAATGGGAACTGGGTCCTCAATGTCTGGTCGACTTAAGGAAGAAATCTTTTGTGACTTGATTCAAGACTACCAATGAAGCTCTCTTAAGAGTTCAACCATAAACTATTAGTATCCTGGAGCTGTTGATTTGTCATCAAGATTTCCTTAATATATGTTCTCCTAAAATGGGATGAGCAGAGTATAAATTAGATTCTTCCTCCCATTACCCTAGTGATCCCAGCTGGTGTTGGGATAAATTTGGCGATAAAGTTCACTTGTCCTAAAATCAGAGAAATGAAGTAGGTACAATATCTAAACAAGACAAGAAAATTAGCACAATGCTGACAATCAACCAGATCAAATCTCTATTAAAAAAGGAGATGAAGAAAGGAAGAGGAAGAAAATATTTTCTGGACCAAAGAAAGTAATCCCATTAAACATCTAGAAGATAGCAAACCTCTATCAAGTTAGTGCACAAACATCTATGAGAGGTTTCAATAAAAAGCCTAGTTTCAATGCTACTATTACAAATTGGGTTTTTTATTGAAGCCTCTTACAGTCACTTTTGAACTAACTTGATTCTTGAATGAGTCAAACCCTTAAAAAAGCCATTTTTCTCCTTTAAAAAGTATGCATCAGGCCCCTGAGAAAGACATGAATGTTGAATACTTAAATGATTTTTTTAAAGTATAATATGGGGGCAGCTAGGTGGTGCAGTGGGTAGAGTACCAGCCCTGGAGTTAGGAAGACTTGAGTTCAAATCCAGCCTCAGACACTTGACACTAGCTGTGTGACCCTGGGCAAGTCACTTAACCCCAATTGCCTCACCAAAAAAATTAAAAGTATAATATAAACATGGTCTTACTGACTTCTTGCCTTCAGTTTGAAATTGGGGTTGGTATTCTATATCTTAGCCCATGTCAGCTCTAAACATACTGAAATAAAGAGTGCCCATTCATTCCAGGGATTCAATTAGTGTGGTGGAGCAGACTCATTTTTAAAGGGCAGTGGTCAGATGAAAGGACTGAGTTTAGGACAGAGTGATCCAAATCAAGGGATATTCTACCAGCCCTGTGCTTTACTTCTTAGCTGTGCAAATCTGGCCCAAGTTCTCTTTTGTTTTGGTAGGATATCAACACATACACACACACATACACACACACATGTTTGTGAGAATGTTTGAATGTGATTGTGTATATACATATACTAACATGTAAAAAAGGGAAATTTAGTAAAGATATATTTGATGTACTATACATATTTTAATCAAATTACTCAAATGGTACATTGGGATCCTAGCTTTATTTCTGAATGAATCATATCCTCAGTATCAACAATGGGTCAGTGAGAAAGTCAGTGTGGGGGTTATTTCTATTCTAACATATCCTAGTTCATAATTATCAAACAAGAGTCAGGAGCTCTTAATTGCTTTCCAGATGAGTCACCACCTCCCTTCCAGGGTGGGCTATCTGTGGGCAGTGAGTGTGGCCATAGCATCTTCTTTTATATACTGAATATAGGGTATGTCCACTCTCATGTCTTGTCTCTCCATGTTGTTTAGCCACTAAGGAAGGAATGGCTTGGAGTACATCAGAACAGTCTACCCTAGGAGGGTAGAATAAGGATTCTCCCTCAGATGCAGCTCCCTTTCCAATCCCCTCAGGAGTGGAAGTAGGACACCCTAGCTGGAAAGGGAATATCATTTACCTTCCCTGCCCAATCCCAGAGTGTGAGGGGAGGGTTCCTGCTAGGTAAGCTGCCTTTCTGCCTGGACCCCATCCCACTTCTTTTCTTAGCCTAGGAAGGGGCACAATAAGTACTCTCTTGTTTCCAAAGGGGAGTAAGGAACTCATCAGAGTGTATCTGGAAAACTTTTACATTTTTCTGTGGTTTTAGTTCTCCAGCTCTAAAACAAAGAGAAAACCATAGAGAGTTTTAGTACAAATCATAGAAACCTAGAATCATAGACTGTTAGAATTGGAGAGCTCTTAGGGGCCAGCTAGCCTGACTACTTCCTAGCCCCCTTTTACAGAGGAGGCAACTGAGTGAGGGCCAAGAAACTGAACATTTTTAAAAGGTATAACGTTGCCCTGAGAACAAGTGGCAGAGCCCTGTTCTCTTGACTCCTCATCAATTCATATTTTTGTGGTAAAAATTATTTGTGGTAAAGATTAATATTGGAAGTTTTGGCTGAATCATTTGAGAGACTGCACATGCTACTGAAGCGGCTTTTGAAGGACCTCCCCTTTTGGGGAGGAAGACGCGAGAACGCAAGGAACTTCCGGGACGCCAATTTAAAAGCGAGGGCGGGAACAGAAGTTTGTGGTCTCTGGTTATTAAATTTACCCATGTCGGTGCTCTGGAGAGAGGAGTTCAGTAGCATGTGGTTGGTGTTTGGCCTTGGGTGTGATAGTTCGTGGTCTGGTGGGCAGTTTGAGATGTGGTGAGTTTTATAAAGGAAAATCCTAAATTCCTTTAAACCATCTTAATCTCTGGGATTGAATGGACTAAGATGATCTGTATTTCTACTTCCTTATTTCCCTAATTGGTTTCACCTTTTGTTGTCTAATTAATTCCCAAGCAATAAAAACGAATCCCTCGCAGATTAAAGCTCAAAGGCTCCTTTTTCTTATTGGTCTGGGAAATATATATAAAAGGGAAAGTTAAAGGGGTAGATTAATGCTCCGTATATCCAATTTTCAATCTCACATTTTGTATATATTTACAAAGCTATATTTAAGATACTAAGGTGAAAGTTTTGTGTAACTTTTTCTTTTTTTGCAAAATAATTTTCTGAGGGAAAGATTTAATTAGGTCAGCTTCCTGCTAAACCCACGGCCATACTAGACTAGATGCCAAATAAAGCCTTGAACATGAAAAAAGAAGAAAAACTACCAAGAATTTCAGCAATCAAGTAAGATGGTCTACATTTTTGTATGACTTCTGTGCCTTAAGATATCTGTGATTTTGTTCGGAATGGATACTCTACTTATGCAGGTTACCTCTTCACAGCTCCCTGGTAAAGAATCTTCATAGTTGCTAGAGGCCAACCTTCTGATTAGCTTCAGACCTTAGTGAGGTTGATGCTCAGATAGTAGACCAATAGGCTATCATTTTCAATTCTAAATCTGAAGCACTTCCAACTTGGTAGGACTTCCTAATGATGGCATTCCACTGGCTTTTAAGGATCCAAGGTCACCATGATTAGACTTTGGACCAAGACTTCAATACATAATCTGCACCTATGGTTTACTTTAATTGAGGAGCCATGAGAAAATGAGATTCTGCATCTCATCCCTAAAATGGTACAACTAGGATTCTTGCTTTGCTTTCATAATTCAAGAGTAAAAAGGTAAAGCAATTTCTCCATTAAGTTCTAGTCTTCTTCTCTTTTCCATCAGTATTTCTTTTGCCCTTCTTTGTCTACTTCAGTCCAGAACAGTCTAGGTATTCAACTAATTTGGTGGCATGAGATATATAGATATATATAGATAGATAGATCTATCGATGGTGGGTAGGACAGATAGACAGAAAGAAAGACACGTGGACAGACACATATAAATAGACACATAGATAGAGAGATAGATTCAGAGACACATAGATTTACATATTTTTCCAGGTAAATTGTATTTATACTTTGACATCGCTTAGTGTTCTTGGCAGAGGCTCATAGTCATAAACATTCCCTTCCAGGTGTTTGCTGTTGTCACTCCCCTTTGAAGCTCTAGAACCTCCTCTAAGCCTTGACCTTTGAACTTATGGATTTTCTAGCAAGCCCACCCTACTTATATATCACCCCTCTCTTCTGCACTAATTCTCTCTCTCTCTCTCTCTCTCTCTCTCACACACACACACACACACACACACACACACACACACAGAGGTTAAGCTATTGTTATTTTCTTCCTTTTGTTATTGAAGAAGTAAGTTTCCTTTTCTGTCTTACACCAAGGATTACTCTTTTTTTTTTTTAGCTTTTGATTAAAACTGCTGCCTATCCAACCATCTCCATCAACTGTAGCTTACTTTATTTTGCAACTAAAATATCATCTTCCAGAGGAAATCTTTCCCAACTCTCAATTCTAGTGCCTTCCCTCTCTCAATTTTGTCCTATTCATCCTGTATAAAGCTTGCTTGTGTATATTTTTTTTGCTTGTTGTCTCTTTCATTGGATTGTGAATTCCTTGAGGACAGGCACTGTTCAGTCATTTTTCAGTTATATCCAACTCTTCATGACCCTATTTAATGTGTTCTTGGCAAAGATACTAGAACGGTTTGCCATTCCCTTCTCCTGTTCACTTTACAGATGAAGAAACTGAGGCAAACAGGGCTAGGTGACTTCCCCAGGGTCATACGGCTAGTATGTCTCTAAGGCCAGATTTGAACTAAGGAAGATCCTGACTCCACTGTGCCACCTCACTGTCCTGGCACATAGCGGGCACTTAATAAATGTTTATTGACTGATTGAGTCTCTTCCTGCCTCACTAGGAATCATATTTTCCATTTCTTTTCTCCAGGCTCTGTTCTTTTAATTCCCAGACTGTTATTTATTTACTGCACTCTGGGTTAGGACTTTCTATTTTTTTTAATCCAGTACTATCTGGATTTTTTTCTGCCTGTGTCACTCACAAATTTCCCAAAAGGCCCCTGAGTTATTCAAAACTACACTTCCAAATATAATCTATCCATCTGCATATCTCCTTTCCCCAACCTAAGCTATCATTTCTCCCTTTACAATATTGTCATTCATATAAAAATATTTATGACCCATATTTACATTTTAACAAAGAAACTTCTTATCCTTATTTTGGAGAATGCTGAACAGTTGACAATCACTTTGTAGAGTGGTGAACTTTGTCTAACCAATCAAAGTCCCTTGTTTTCAAACTGATTTCCAAATCAAGAACATTTTTTATAAAAACAGATTTACCTTTTTTAATAGCAGGCATGTTGCTTCGGATAATGGAATTATCTGTCCAATATTATCCTCCCTTCCTTCCTCCCTTCTGGAAAGAGGAAGAGCTTAGTTCTTAGGCTTTATCTATCTCCTTCTTGTGAGTTGGTTCAGAAGGTAATCTTGTCTTTGATTATAACCACTTGCTCCCTGCACCCATCCTCTCTGAAGATTTAATCAGTCACTCCATTTTTTCAACAATTAGCTTAACTTTTAGCTTAATGGAAATAACATCGCCCTCACAACTATGTGCTCTCTTCCTCTTCTTTGCTGTGGAGTTTATATCAAACTAAAAGTTATTAATGTAATAATAAGCCCCCAGTTAGGAAAATGCCTAACATTCCAAAACTGGTTTGGTTCTCTGTCAAATATATAAAGCAAAATCAAGATACAGAAATACTTAGACAAAAGAAAGGAGAAGATTATGCTGGACTACGCTCAGGAGAAGGTGGGGAAAGAGTAGTCCTTTTGGAAATTCCTTTAGTTCTTAAAGAGGCATTGTAACCAGAAGCACTTTAATTTTTGTATCAAGATGACTGTAAGGATCCAAGAGTTTACTTCAATATCCTCCTCCTCTATAATACTTCATTCTCTTCTCTTTCTTTCCCCCCTCCTCTCCCTCTCCTTCTCCCTTCTTCTCTCCCTCTCCATCTCTGTGTCTGTCTCTTTCTCTCCCTCCTCCTCTTCTCTCCCCCTCCTTCCTTCTCTCCCACTGTCTGTCTCTCCCACCCTCCCCCACCCCACCCCTTCCCCACCTCCCCTTTCCATTGCCCCTGTGCTACAACTTCTCTCTACCTTGGTTCAGTAAATCTCAAGTGGTACCAAAGTTGCTGTCACTGCACTAGCACTGCTGTTCAGCTTATATAGTCTCTCTCCTTCTCAAACCATTCCTCCACAAACCATGTACTTGTGTTTTTTCATAATTCCCAGACATGACCAATATCTTCCTTCTTGTTCAAAGATTACAATAGTCAAAATCATTCTCAGGGCTGAAGGAAAATGCTTGTCCCTCTGAACTACAAATCCCAGAATGCCAGTTAGTTCTCAGATTCCTATCTTATTTTATTGCCATGCTAAATTCAAAAGAAAGGAACATTAGAAACAGAGACTGTATGTACATTGGAAAAATGAAATGTGGACTTGGCCATTATTTGAGGAAACTAATCATTGATAATACTGAGCTTATATAACTGGGGTCAAAAGAAATGGCTTTGCCTCAATGGCAGGATTTTTGCCTGAATTGTTCAGTTAGTGACTTCAATTTTCCACTTTTCTCTGTTTGCATAGACATAGCCTAAAGGATTATATTAGATTTTCCATTAGGGAGTTGGCCCATTCACGAGCAAATGTATAAATAAAGACCTTAGATTAAAAAAAGAGAGAGAGATTATATTAGTAACAATGAAAAACAGACAGCCTCTATCTATGAGGCATTTTTAAGCTTAAAACAAAAAGTCTATGAAACATGCATGCATGTGTATATTTCTGTTGATCCATAAAGTACATTTCACTTTCTAACATTCTATATAAGGACGAAAATACTGGATTTCCCCCTAATTCATTTCTTTTGCAAGCTATTTATTTCATGTTGAAATCATTGCCATGCTCTGGACAAATGCCCATAGACACATAAAAACCACAAGTTAGAAGGAACCATCTTGTGACCGTTAACTTAGGGGGAAAAAATTAGACTGAAGACTTGAATGCATTCCTATAAACTACAGCAAAGCTCTGCTCCCTGCCCCACCCCACAAAGCAAGGAAAGGACAGAAAATGCCCTTTTTGAAAAACACCTCATCTCCTATTTCCTTAACTCAGATTTCTACAAGGTATTCAAATTCATTGAATCATGTTTTTATCTATTATGACTATTTTATGGAGATATCTTACATTATCATACCCTTTCTTTACTTGATATAACATGATGAAATAGGCCAACTCTATTTGAAAACTATATTTTTTGGATTTATTTTGCATTTGATATTTAGGTTACACTTAAAGTTTAGGGTTGATTAAGGTTAGAATAAAGATTTGGATTCTGAATTTGGAGTAGGTGAGAATCAGCCTTAGGTTTAGAGTTTGATATAGATCTCTCCCCACAGAAATTTAAACAGATAATTCTTTTAGTCAGTTTCAAGACTAGAAAGCTAATGACAAAATTAAAATAATGCACTTTTTGTATTCTTCTTTCTTATCTATTATTTCATTTTCACATCATAACAACCTTGTAAAAGCTGCCAGTAATGCTAACATTAGCCAGTTTGAGACTTTAAAAGTATGTTTTGGTGTGTTATATCTATGATCATTTTGTCTATGATGATATAAATGTTGCATGCACCCATAGCTTGTACTCTGTCTGCTTTTGATATTCTTGCACCCTGTAAAAGAATGAGCAACCTATATTAAATGGCAGAAAGATAAACTTCCAAGTCATTGATAACATATATCTGGTGCAGCTAATGAAATATAGTGTTAATGCTGTGACATAATTTAGATTCTCATTAACATTTTTATTTTCTCAGAACATGTATAAAAGCTTTGATCTTCTAGTACTTTGTTAAGTTGAATGAATTTCTGGTGAGACCATTTACCTACTTTCACCTACTTTGGTACCTCCTCATGGTATGGAGACAACTCTGGACTTTCAAAGGTGATGCTGATGGAAGGCCAACTCTGGAGAGGTCTATCAAACTAGAAAAGCTTCATATAACGTTCTCAGAAATAGACTGTTTGTCATCAGAAAATATACATTTCATCCCTCAGTAAAATGTAAGCACCTTGAGGGCAGGGACTATGTTTTGTCTAGAACAAAGCTTCTTAAACTATGGATCACGACCCCATATATAGGGTCATGTAACTAAATCTGGGGGTCATGAAAAATTTGGCAATAGTAAAAGGTTTCTGAATGTACAACAACCAATAGATAGATAGATAGATAGAGATGATAGACAGATGATGGATATGGATATGGATGTAGATATAGATATATAGATGATCTAGATATCTCTATCTCTATATATACATACATACATACATACCCACATATATATCCAGGGCTGAGTAAAAATTCCTTGGGTGAAAAGGAATAGCAAGTGGAAAAAGTTTAAGAAGCCCTGTTCTAGAACAGTCTGATTATGCCTATGAACCATTTCTCAGAATCATGATTTTAAATGCATAAAATAAAGTACATAGAATTTTTAAATGCCAATTATATTAAATACAGTTACCAATTTTTTAAAAGCCCAAGTTCCCAGATAAGAACCCCTTACTAAAGCTTCAGACAGTATCTTGCTCTTATAGGAACTTAATAAATGTTTATTAAATTAGCCTACTAACATTCAGGAAGTTTCTTTATCATGGGAAAGAAAGATTCAATGAGGACATGAGAGCTGTCTTCAAGTATTTGAAGGGCTTCTATACGAAGGAGAGATTGGACTTTTTCTATTTGGCCCCATAGTTAAGGACACTGAAGCCGAAATTAAATGACTTGCCCATAGTTATGAAGCTAATATATGTGTAAGATAGGATTCAAACTCCAGTCTTCCCTTTTCCAAGGTGAACACTCTATCCACCGCACCACTTAGCTGCTTCATGTCAACCCTCTCAAAGCATGGAAACTGCAACCTAATAAACTGAAATAAAAAAGAGCCCCCAAGACTCTTTCCCTCTTTCCTCTCAGGCAAGATCTGTCTGCATATGTGCTCTATATGCTATCCTTTCACTATAGTCATCTCTAATCAAAAAACAAAGCTAATATTAGAGGAGGAGCTATTGTATTTGATAAATCACATATATTGTCTTCTAATCTGAATTGATTTTTCAAAAGCCTTTGTTAGTTCCTAAAAGTTCATCTTTGGGGAAAATTTATTTAAAAAATGAGCACAAATTGAAAATGGAGAACTCAAAATGTCATGTCATTGTGGTAAAAGACAGAGAAAAAGAAACTGAAATGCAAAGGTCAGACACACCAGTCATGTAGGACAGCCCATCAAATTACCCTGATTTACTAGGACAGTGATGATGAGCACTGTCAAAGAACCTTACCTAGGTGAAATTTCAACTTCAGCTTCCTCTGTCCTGTATGTTGCTTCTAAATGCAGGACTCATTTCAAAGTCAGGGGGGAAGAAGGCAATTAGGCTAATTGAGCCCAGAACTTGGGCACACTTGTCAAGCCAGCTAATTCATCTCAGGTGGCTACTTCAGTAATGTTTTGTGCAGTTCTAATACTAGAATTCATTTTCCAATTGTTTCTTTTTACAGGGCAGGCAATTGGATGATCAGTCACACAGTAAACCAGATGTTAGGATTTTGAGTCTAACTGATGTGTGGGCAAGAATTCAAGAATGTAAAACTTCCATACATCATTACAGGCTGACCTTATAAATAGGCGAAGTGGGTGTTAGATTGTTAGGTATTTGGTGGGCATCCAGAAGGGGTAGCCCCCTGATTTTTCTCCTAATTGCCATCTCACTTAATGTCTTAAAGGGGATAGTGACAAGTTCAAATAAAACCATATATGTAAAACACTTTGCAAATAATAAAATGCCATATTAATGCTAGTTATCATCATTATAAAGAAGAATGGGGACACACAAATGGAA
The DNA here is from genome assembly GCF_019393635.1 of Dromiciops gliroides. NCBI lineage: Eukaryota > Metazoa > Chordata > Mammalia > Microbiotheria > Microbiotheriidae > Dromiciops > Dromiciops gliroides. Next base: position 72,952,660 of record NC_057863.1, read on the forward strand.
AATGACAAAGACAGCAGAAGTAGAGAAGGAGTTTCTAAAAGATGAAGAAACTGAGGCAAATAGATTTAAATGACTTAGGGTCACACAGTAATCCAAGTAGGTGTCTGAGGCAGATGTTATACTCAGGTCTTGTTGACTGTTGGCCCAGTGGTCTATCCAATGTACTATCTAGCTGCCTCAACAAACATTTATCAAACATTTACTGTGTTGAAAGCACTGTGCTAGGCACTGAGGGAGATTAAAAAGTTGAGATATAACAGTGTTGCACTCAAGACACTCACAGCCTAAAGAAAGTATGTGTAAGAGCAAGTTAGCAACTTGAAGTCTGTAAGTGTAAAAAAAATTATTAACTATAACTAACCTGGAAAAATTATAATAACTGTACTTATGAAAAATTATAATTATATGAAAAATGATAAGTTTAGAGAAATTATAATTGAGCCGTAAGTCCCATCTGGGTTGCCATTTAAATATGAAAATATTTTTGAATGACTAGCCTAATTTGGGGGGCTAATCTGACTGAGGTGACTAATCTGGGGACTTTTGACTATCTGGCTATCTGACTTCGTTAATTTAATGTGGGCCGTTTATAAAGTTCCACCACACTGCTCCCAAATTGATAAGCAAAATATTAAGAAGCCTCTTAACTAAATAATCAAAGCAGAGTTTATTTATGAGATACTATTTAAAATTAAGAATACAGGGAAATAAAATGTACAACCTGACTGCGTTGCAGCACTTCTCTTTCCACTCTTTCCCACCTGCTGGGCTTAAAACCTTTTTGAATACAATAAGGGCCTTACCCGCCTCCTGCCTCAGGGTCACACAGCTAGTAAATGTTAAGTGTCTGAGGTCAGATTTGAACTCAGGTACTCCTGACTCCGGGGCGGTGCTCTATCCACTGCCACCTGGTTTGTAATAAGGCCTGTAACCTTTTTAATACAATAAGGGCCTTAGCTTCGCGCCAGCCTCAGGGCACTCAGGTCCTTTATTCTAACTCCAACCCCCCTTTACTTTGTAAATCCCCTGCTTCTAACTTTTCTCTCTTCTTTACTGCCCTGTGTTTCTCTCTCACTGACCTTCTGTCTGTCTGCTCCGTCAGTCTGCCCTTCAGTGTCTCCTTTCCCTGCTCCTAGTCCTTCTCGTCTTCTCCTGCGTCCTTGTAGCCCTACCGTCTCTAGTCTGCTGCGCTACAACCTTTCTAATCTCACCAGCTGCCTCTTGACCTTTTCTCAGCCTCTCTCCCCCGTCCTTGTCCGAACCCCCTTGCTGTCTAACTCCCAGGTCTATATACACCTTTTCTTCTCTCCACTCAAATCTCGGGGCTTCCTGAGCCCCCACAGACCAAGCTAATCCACCAGCCAGAGCTGTGACTGGTGAGGGGGGTGGTGCACTCCAGCTTCACGGGCCTCAGCACAGGCTACGCCAGAGCCCAGCATCTCTCAGATACCTCCGCTCAGGTCGGAGGGAGCTGGGGGCTTTTTCCCCCAGCTGTCTGACCTGGTGTCTTGTACAGCCCACGCTCAGCTGAAGCAGAGAGGGAGGGGAAGAGACCCTGAGGGCCTAAGGCTTCCTAATCTCAGCCTAAAGATAGGGTCCCCAAATCAAAATAAATTTCCACATAAGCCAAAAGGTTTCCCCAAAATGTACATGAGACAGGTAAATGGATAGTGTTGGAATCAGGAAAACCTGAGTTCAAATATGACCTTAGATACTAACCAGCTGTATGACCCTGGGGAAATCACTTACCTGTCATCTGCCTCCCTTCCCTCATATGTAAAATGAGAATAGTAAGACCTACCTCCCAACACTAACATGAGGTTCAAATCATTGCTGAGCACTTTGAAATTCTTGGGGACAAAGGAGGGTCTTTTTTTTTTTTGAGGGAATTGGGGTTAAGTGACTTGACCAGAGTCACACAGCTAGTGTGTCAAGTTTCTGAGGCAGCATTTGAACTCAAGTCCTCCTGAATCCAGGGTCTGTGCTCTATCTACTGCACCACCTAGCTGCCCCTTCACTTTGAAATTCTTAAAGTGCTATGTCAATTCTTCTTGTTATTATTCTCCAAAAGACTAAGGATATTCTCGTGATCTTGTCAATGCTTCTGACTTTTGGAGGGATTAAAAATACTCTGCATCTTGATCTGGTCTGCAATTCAAGGGAGATCAAGGGCACTGTTCAAATACTCATCCATCATTTTTGTAACCCAGCAGAATCTCTAGTCCTAGAGGATCTCACACCCTTATAAGTGGCAATGAAAGCTAGAACTTTTCCATGTCTTTATAGAGTCATATAATGTTAGAGGTGGACAGGACACTGATATCAAGATGAAAGCAAGATCAGCAAAAGGAAGTTTAAAAAAAAAAGTTTTAAATTTTCTCTGGCTTTTCTGTATCACTAACACTCTCTCTTTCCTTAATTTCCATGGGTACAACTCTCTCCTGTTTCCATTCTTGCCCCTTCATAACTCAATGTTTCATCTTCTTGCTTCTGCCCTCTACATATGGTTGTTCCTCAAACTTCTCTCTTCAGCCCTCTTCTCTTCACTCTGTATAGAGTCTATATGCATTCTACTTTAGTAAGTTCATTTACATAACTTCAATAGTCCCATCTATGAAGATTTTTCCCAAATTTATATTTTAGTCTTGAATTCTCCCCTGAGCTCTAATCCCACATCTTCATTTACCTTTTGGATACCTCCACTGATAGATCAGTTACACCTCAAACTCAAAATATCTAAAATGGAATTCTTCATCTTTTCTTGAAAATTTGCCCCTCCACTCAATTTCCCTACAACTAATCAGTTGATACCACTGCGTGAGACACTGATGAATTAACCTTCAATGAACAGATCTGATCATATTACTTACTTTCAATAACTACTCCTTGCTTATAAGATAAAATACAAACTCCTTGGCCAAGCATTTAAGCCACTGCAACTGAACTTTCATGGTACTCTACCCATACTCCAAGCAAATTGTATTATTTATTGTTTTCCTGTCTCATCCTGTCACTTCCCAATTCTGTGACAACATAGGCTTTCTTCCAAACCTGAAATTGATTATCCCTCAATATCCCTAATCTCTACCTATTGACATCATTAATCCTTGATAACGCCATCTTCCCAGCAAGACAGGCAGCACATAATGGAGTAAGAAATAGCAAACCACTCCAGTTTCTTTGCCAAGAAAATGCCAAATAGGATCACAAAGAGTCAGACATAACTACAAATGACTGAACAACAATAAGATGGAAAAGGTATCATATTTATTATTAGAGAACTTACTCCTAAATTCTAATCTGTGTTACCTTGGACAAGTCTCAGTATATTCATTTGTAAAATGAGAAATTGGATTTACCAATTTCTAAAGGCTTTTCTTATTCCACATCTATGATTTTACCTTCTTCAACTGAATTTTCTAACATTTATTTCAATGTATGTCTATTTTTTTGCTATTACAATTTAGAATGTTGCTTTTCATTTTTCATCTCCAGTGCCTAGCACAGAGTAAGCACTTAGCAAATGCTTTTTAATTGATTTAGAGTTTACCTTGTCTACCATAATTATGTTCCAGAAAAGGAAAATGAAGGCCAGAGAGGTGCTATGTGAGCTGGATTATACTCTTTTAATTTCACACATTTCCCCACCTTTGATTAATATCCTAAATTGTAGAAATAGGTAGAATCTTCACTTAACTGAATCCATAAAGAACAAAGGAAAAAAGGACTTTTCCAGTTCTACTTCACGGGAGTGTTAATGTCCCTGAGATAGGGATGTTTGAGATTTTTAAAAATAGCACTACTACTATGGGAACTAATAACAAAGAACACTGTATCTTCTTGAAATAGAGGAGGGTATAAAATTCCAATACTTAAAAGAAAATTCATTCTATTGGTAATAAAACTACTAGGTGTCAGTTTTTCTCTCTCTGTGGCAGGTATTCAAACTACTTAGTTTTTATGTCAGTCTGATGTTTATTTTCCTCTAATATTTTCTCTGGAAAGAAAAAGAGGCATTCCAAAATTATTGCTCTTTTTTCCCCACTTAAATTCATACCATACTACTTGGAAAATATATGCCTTCAGTGTTATATATTCATCTTTTTACAAAAGCAGGACTTTAAAAATGCTGTTTTAAAAGCTATACAAAATGTCTTTAAAACTTAGTTGTAAGCAATATTCTTTCTCAAGGATTTTTAAAAATTAGCTCTATCCTCACTCAGATTATGACATAAACCATAATCTATTGGTTTTACTGGTTTTGATGAAAGTTGTTATTCATTATATTGCTGATCATTAAACTGTCTCAACACCTATTTGGTTCATGTGGAGTATTTTTAAGTGGATTGTTCTTATTTTCAATGTACCCGGGTTTAGAAAAAGACCATATAGTACAACTGGGGGAAAAAACAACAAACAAAAAACAACCTTGGATTCAAGTAGTAGTTCTTCCATTAGCCAGCTGTGTGACCCTAGGAAGTCAAAACTTCCCTAGCCCTCAGTTTCCTCATCTGTAAAATGAATAAGTTAGACTAGATGATCTCCAAGTTCCTTTTCAGTCCTAACATTCCAAGAGCTTCTATTGCAGAACTTTCAGTTCCCTTAGGTCCCTTGAGCTTTAATACTGAATACCAGAGACTAATTCATCTTGGTGTGCTGGAACACTCTCACATTGAAATGCCAACACAATAAGTAAATAGGGTACTTTCTGGTAAAAGTCTTTCAACAGGGCTTCAGAATGCCTGCTCATGAACTAGAGCCTTTAGTCTGGCCAATAATTATGGGTGGTGTAACCTACTGCTACTTTCTTAGGGAATACTTCCTTAAAGCTGACATCTCCAATGAGAAATGTAATGGACATAGTCTGGAAACTGCCCTGTTATTGTCATTTGTCCTTTATTCTCAAAGAGGACATCAGGGGGGCAGCTAGGTGGCGAAGTGGATAGCTCACCGGCCCTGGATTCAGGAGGACCTGAGTTCAAATCCTGCCTCAGACACTTAACAATTACTAGCTGTGTGACCCTGGGCAAGTCACTTAACCTCAATTGCCTCACCAAAAACAAAACAACAAAAAAAAAAGAGGACATCAGGGTGATATCATGACTTGCTGTGAATTGGATTTAAGTGAGGGAAAGCTGTGCAAAGTCACCAGCTTCACTGTCTCCTCCAGAGCCACCTGGGTTCAGTGGCAAGATGTACATTAGGATGACTGGAAATGGCCCTGGATGTTTAAGACAGTTAGGGTTAAGTGACTTTCCCAGGGTCACACCGCTAGATAGTGTCTGAGGTGAGATTTTAACTCAGGTCCTCCTGACTCCAGGGCCAGTACTTTAACCACTGTGCCACCTAACTGCCCATAAAGGTATGCTATCACTATTATTTGTCCTCCTCTCCCTTTGTTCTATTGATACAAAGCTTCTGGTGAATGGATACTTTCATTCTGTGTGGGAGAAAGTATGTATTCCAGCTTTCCTAGGGCCATTATTCTCTTTGACTTAATTGGCGTTCTGTTATTGTTCTAGGGAAATTACTGCTGTGGGAGTTATTTGGTTTTTTTTGACTTAGGAAGTTGGTCATTAGGGAAGATGGCAACATAGATGACATGAGAATGGATTATGGTGGGTCTCCTTCCCCTCTCTAACATTTTGTGTTCCTTAAGATTTCACTAGGTAACTGATTAATTTAATACCTGAATCCTTACTTTTATGAATTTTCTTTACTTCAACTGACTAGTCACTGAGCAAGATTTTGAAGGCCTGGACTCAAAGTAACATGGCATATTTAAAAGAGCACTTGAATTGGAGTCAAAGGTGCTGGCTTCTAAAACTTGTCTTTGTTACTTAATATCTCTTCCTCTTTGAATAAGTCATTTCCTACTTGAGTTTCAATTTCCTAATCTATAAAATGAGGGGATTGAATTCAATGATTTCAAAGATCTATGATCCTAAAGTAAGCTTTGGTAAGGTAAAGCAAGGAGAAAACAGTTTGTGATGCTCCTTTAAGAGAAGACAATCCTAAAATTAATTAATTAATTACATTTAATTAAATTTTAAAAAAGAGAGAGAGAAGACAATCCTGAGTTGGGTATAAACATCGGGGCCCTGGGAGCATAATACCTTGGGTTCTGGAGTGCCAAAAAGGAGTAAGTAGAGAGAAAGGTACTAATGATAAACTTAACTTAGGGATATGTATCAAATCTGTGATTGCACTGGAATCAGGAATTCCTAAATGAAGAAGCTTCCTCTATCACTACAATTTAGCACCTTCTAGGAAATGCATAGTCTTAGAGAGTTGCCTAGAGTAAGTACTGAGTAGTTCGATGAGTAGCCCTGAGTCATTCAGCCAGGATGTATCAGAGGTAGGACTTCAGCCTAATTCTATCCTCTTTCTGAACCTCCCTGACTCTCTAAATTTGTTGTTTTTGTTGTTGTTCTTTCAGTTGTATCTGACTTTTCATGACTCCATTTGGGGTTTTCTTGGCAGAGATGCTGGAGTGATTTGTCATTTCCTTTTAATTCATTTTACAGATGAGGAAACTGAATAAAACAGGGTTAGGTGACTTATATGGACATGGAGAGGGGAATGGGTTGATTTAGCATATTTTAAAGTTCAACTCAAATATTACCTCCTCCATGAAGCCTTCCTTGATCTTTCCAACTGATTTTGACCTTATCTTTTTCAGAGCTTACAAAGCATTTTGCTTAGAACTCATCATGTATACTTTTTAAATAATTATTGCCTATTTAGGTCACATATTAATCGATGAGTCAAATATTTATTAAGTGTCTAATGTGTATTATATACTAGACTATAAATTTCCTGAGGGCAGAAACCATTTCAAATTCAATATCTGGTGCTTGCCACAATTGTACATCCATTTAATAAATATGTATTGAATTTAAAAAAATAAATGTGAAAGCTTTTTCCTAAGTTAAAAATGATATAGAAATTTAATTTACTGCAATTATCAGGATTAGGCTTTAAAATAAGAATGTTGCTTTCTTATATCTAGACTCTCTTATCCCTATGATAAATCTGTAAAAACTGGCATTTGAAGAAAGAGGAGACTTCGTAAGCTGAAATCACTTTTGTCTCAGAGCACTCCCTACAACTCTTTATACTCAGATGGAAAATTTGTTGACACAGACAGAAGTCTGAGACTTAGATGGTCTCACACTTTGACCTGTCTCTCATTCCACAACTTTATCCATATGTCTACCTCCCACCTCCTCTTAAATGCTGTCAAAATGTGTTTCTATGCTGACCACAGTTCTTCTGAAATCCTTGTGAAATACTTTAATCACTTCCTCCCTTGACTATTGCAGTTTCCTCTTTTGTAGTCTTTCAAAATCCTTGCTGTTGAAAATTTGCTTGATCCACAAATTGTGGCCAGGCTGCCTTTATGAAAGTGAGCCTCTCCCATTGTTCTTTATCCCCATTTCTTCAAATACCAAGTGGAATCCTAACCCACCCTTCTGGTTCCTTACTGATGGCTGCACACTGCACTCTCCTCATGAGATCATAGATCGGACAGAAATAGGAGGGGACCCCAGAGGTCATCTGATCCAGCTCAGAGATGGATAAGGAATTAGCTTCATATTACAGATGAATTTATTTCAGTCCAGAGAAATCAAATGACTTCCTCAAAGTCATACAACTAGCTATCTCTGAATAACCCTCTTCCCTGGTTGTTTTGCCTGCTCTGCTCTATTTCTGTTTTCTGGATCTCCATATATTTTCTCTTGAACTTGCCACATTCCCACAGACCATCCTTCTATCCATTGCCTTCTTTATCATCTCATTTTATGGCTGAACTGATAAAGTTCCAATGTTATTCTAGAAAATAGTAAAAAACAAAACCCAAACCAAAAAATCCCAAAACTTCTCAGGGAGCAAATCATCTCTTTTGTGCATCTGCTGGACTCCTCTTCCTATGCTTTCTCATTGAATTCCTTGTGTGAAGGAATGAGAAATAGGATAGGAATTTGTATAGATAAAAAAGAATACAAAAAGAACCTGATTGTATTATTTTCCCTGTGTGATCAACAGGACTTTCCTTGTCTCTGCAATGTATAGATTCCATAATCTGTCCCTAACTCTTGTTACTTCCAATTGAGAGAACATTTTCTTTTCCCACCTTTCCAACATTATTTCATAATATTCCCCATTACAATATCTCCATTCTAGCCTACTGAATCTTCCCCAGACACGACATTTGATTCCCAACCTCAGGTGCCTTTGCAGAAATGGTCCTCCCTGTCATATGCCACCTATCCAAGGACTTTGCTAATACCCTTCTCCCCAACTCCTGTTATTATCATTTCTTACCTTCAGAAGTGACTTTGCATTACCTTTTGAACCACTTCTAGAATGTAAACACCTTTAGGAGAGATGCTTTCATTGCTATCTTTGTATTTCCAGCACCTGACACTGTCTTGCACAAAATAGAAAAGTAATACATTGAATTAATTAATTGAATTGAATTTCTTAAATTTTCCTATCCCTCCATAGTAACTCTATAATTTATAGCTGGTGTCATTCTCACCAAATGATTGTGCTCTCAGAATAATGTCCTCCTCTAGTTTCTGGTATGTCTACTTATTTTTCTTAGATTGTTTCCCTATATGTATACATATCCACACATATGATATAATATTATATCACATAATATAATATCTTTTATAACACATAATATGATATATAATCATATATAAATCTATTTATCCATGTCATTTTTTTTTTAGTGAATGTTCAGAGTCAGACTCATTCAGCCTAATTTTCTTCCCCTGTACTTGGAAACCAGGCAATGATGTTGTGTCATCAGGTGTTTGAGCATATGCTGGAAATTTCCATATTCCATCACCATAGAATGCTAGAATCAGATCTAGAACTAAAAGAGACCTCAAAACATCTATGGCATCCCCTTTATTTTACAGATGCAGGAAAGTTATTTCCACAAGATTACAAAGATAGTATCAGATAAAGATTGGAGAAAAGGCTAGAAGACATATCAGTGCACATTCAGCTATAACATTGTTGTGTTGATGACAAACTATATTCTGTCAGTTCAGGCAGGCCACTGAGCTTTCCTAGAGGGCATGCCTCAGGCTTAGAAGATTGGAGATAGGCATAGCAAACTTGAAGTTATTTGCTTTCCCATCACTATATTCAGTTTCTTCGAGGAAGAACAGCTATTATCTCTTTTCTAAAAGGATGTGCTTATCTAAGCAGAAGTTCTGGCATTGGAGGCACCTCCCCCACATCCACCCACACCCACCCTGTCTTGGAACAACCTTCCTTGGAGGGGAGTATCAGAAGAGCTACACCCATTGGTTTCCCTTTGTGCAGAGAAAGATACAGAAAAAAGCTCAAATGAGTTTCAGTTAAATGTGTATTGTAGATTATGAAATAATCACCTCTTACCTGGACTATCACAGTAGCCCCCTAGTCTTTGCCTCAAATCTCTCATCATTGCAATCTATCTCCCACACAGCTGACACAGCTTTTTTCCTAAGTACACATCCGTACTCAATAAATTCCAGTGGTTTCCTATTGCCTCTAGGATGGAATATAAACTCTTCATCTTAGCTTTTAAAGCTCTTCACAACCTGCTCACAATCTACCTTTCCAACTTTGTTACACCTTATTCTTTTTCCCATATTTTTGAGTCCAGTGTGACTGGTCTTGCTTTTCCTTAAATACAACATTCCATCTCCCATCTCTGGATCTTAGCGCTGGTTATCTCCCCTGCCTGGAACCAACTCTTAGAATCATTTATTTCCTTCAAAACCCAGCTCAGGCGACACCATCTAGATGAAAACTGTCCTGATCTCCCTAGCTTCTAGTGCCCTTCTCCCCGTAAAAAAGTTATTTTATATTTTTATTTTATGTTTATTATCTTTTTTATCTATTTATTTTTATTTGTATTTTTTATTAGTTTTTTATGTTATGTTGATTTTTTAAGTTATTTTTTATTTTATTTTTGCATATTCTTATTTATGTATATGTTGTCTTTCCTCATAGACTAGAAGCTTCTTGAGGCTAGTGACGGTTTCATTCTTGTCTGTGTATGACCAGAGCTTGGCACATAGTTTATAAATGCTTGCTGATTGATTGAAAAATATAAATAGGGTGATTTGGAACAAAATCATAAGCATCCTGTGTATGTTTATTATAGACAATTTTATGAGAACCCTTCTCAGTAAGATTTTTTTTTTCATTATCCACATCTGCTTCACATCTGTAGCCTTTCTAACTATATCTGCAGTGTAGTGGCAGGAATGATATCACCTCTCCAGATCCTGCCTTTGGAGTATTCTGCCCTTTGTGCATAAAGTCATGGGGATTTGAAAAGAAATGGGGATTTGGGGCATAGAACTGGGGCACAGAGAAAATCTCTGGAAAGCAAACCGGAAAAGCTATGGTGCAATTGCCAAAAATCTCTGGAGACCAGAGGTATCCAGATACACTATTATAAATGCATCTGGCAGGTCATAAGGTCAGGATTTCAGGTCAGTAACCATTAATTCATCTGTCAGACATTTTATCAGTATCAAATCTGTGGTGTACCCCCAGAACATTTATTTTGACTCTATTCCCAAAACGTATGTGGATATCCTAAGATGTTTGAATTTATACTTATTACTACATTTCTTCTTTGGACCCTAAACAGATCATAGAATTAAAACACGGGCATATCCCAGTGGTTCTGGCCAATATGTTTTCTTGTCTATTCTTCTAAATCTGTTAGTTTGCTGTTAAGCCTATGTAATATCCAGGGGTAAGTTGGTACCAGATTGTACCAATTGTCAAATTTTCAATGAGAGCACTTACACCCCAGAAATCAACAAATGCTACAAAACTGGGCTTGATTTATTATTTTGTTGGTTGTCTAGACTAAACAAAGGGATAGAGAAAATGTTAATAATGCAAATTAAACTTAAAAGTGTATTCTGCGGACGTTTGTCTTTTTTTTTCTGGAGAGCCAGTCATTAAAGACTTACCAACAGCCCCCTGACTGTATCTAAAATGACACCTGTGAGACAACCTATCACATTTCAGAAATGTTATCCTTATGCAATTAGGAAGAAAATTCTTTAAGTTTGGGGAAGTTGGGTGGTGCAATGGATAAAGCACTGGCCTTGGATTCAGGAGGACCTGAGTTCAAATCTAGCCTCAGACACTTGACACTAGCTGTGTGACTCTAGGCAAGTCACTTAACCCTCATTGCCCCGCAAAAACAAACAAAAAAAAATTCTTTAAGTTGTAGAAAGTGACAAGGACACTGTTCGTTCTCAAAGGACATTTAAAGGGTTTGTCATTCAAAAATGTGGGTCTGATGTGTATAAAACAGGGAAAGCTTCTGTAGATTGATTCTAAAGGAGTCATACAGCCAAATGCCATTAGCAGTCTCTTTTATGAGCTCTTTGTTCAAAAGCAAATACAAAAAACATGACCTAATTCTTCTTTAAAATAAAGCAAGAGAGACAAAAAAAGTCAAACACTTCCTGTTATGATATAATCAGAAAATCTTTGGTATTGGTATATTTCCACTGGATCTTATTAATACCATATTTTCATAACTCAGGAGTTGTTTTCAGCTTAAATTTGCAGAGGAAAGCATTCTGTTCCTCCTCGCAGAGAATTATGTGAACATTGCAGTACTACTAAGCATAAAAGAATGCTCCATTGACAATAGCAGAATTGGTCAAACTAGACTACAGCAAATACCTTGAGGGAAAGACATCAAATATATGTAAATATGGCCATATGTCAAAAAAGCAGCACCACATTACTTTCAATAATAATAGTGTTTATTACACCCTTGATTACAAATATTTGACAATCAAGATTTTATTTAAATCATATGCGAAGTCTATCCAAATTTAGTCCAATAAGCAAGAAGTCTGTGTCTTCATGATGCCACATGAACAGCTAAAAGATTTGTAAATGCAGCCCAAGAATCAGATGGCTTATCCCATCCTCCCTCATTCCTACCCCCATATGACCAGATTAATTCACCAGATTTTTAAGACACATCTATTTCAGTTTGCTTAACTGATCAGGATACTAGAAGATTATATGTTTTAAAGAAGCAGAAGAGGATTCAATCATGACTTAAACGATTCCATCAATTGACAATCAAGTCTTTGATTCTGGGACTTATAGAGGAGATGCTCCATAAGATAAGAGAACTAGTTGGTGATTAGCTAGAATGATAGAATGATTGATCCAAATGTGCAATAACCCTGCTTGGATCCTTCAGATAAATTCCTGTGTGCTAGCATTTTCAACTCCACAATCTCTTCCTGCTGTGCTTCTTGTGTCTATGGTGGTATCTTTTTTGTTTGTTTGTTTGTGTTTTTCTGGAAAAGAGTATTTGATGGCAAAAAACAAAAATAGATTTATCTTTTATTTCTGTTCATCCATCTCAAAGGCTCGTAAAGTTACTTAATAACTCTCTAAAGGGCACCTAGGTGGCACAAGGTATAGAGTGATGGGACTGGAGTAAGGAAGGCTCATCTTTGTGAGTTCAAATCCAGCCTCAGACAATTACTAGCTTTGTGACCCTGGGCAAGTCATTTAACCCTGCTTGTCTCAGTCCTTCATCTGTAAAATGAGCTGGAGAAGGAAATGGCAAACCACTCCAGTATCTCTGCCAAGAAAACCCCAGAGGGTCAGACATAACTGAAAATGATTGAATGAATGAACGACACTAGGTTTGTGTGTAACTATATCTCACTGATCTGTACTCCATTAGATCAACAAACATTTATTAAGGGTTATTATGTACCAGGCACCATACTATGTGCTGGAAATACAAAGAAATACAAAAACAACAATGTGCCTGCCCTTAAGAACATCTTGGGTATTGTCTACATGGATTAGTGGAAAGTAGTTCTTTAGAATCACCAAGCTATACCCTACAATGCTCAATGCGGATGTATCTTTCTCTCCTCAGGCAGGCCTGTGCTGAAAGCACCTTATCTGTCCTATATAGACTTCAATCCTCCAGGAAAGAGATTTTCCAACTGGTCTCAGTAACCTGTTCCCATGCCTAACAATCCTTATGAGGAAATCTTTCTTTTTATCTGATCTAAATCCTTCCTGCAGCAATTTAAAAACCCTTTCCTCCTGTTTTCTCTCTGGTAGACAAGGAGAACAGCTGGTCACCATCATATATGTGTGTGTGTGTGTGTGTGTGTGTGTGTGTGTGTAGTTTCTTAGTTGAAGACTGTTGTTAAGTCACCCCTCTTCTCATTCAAGATAAGCAATTCCAGTTCCTTTAACCTTTCTTCATAGGTCCTATTTTCCAACCCTCTAATCATTTTCCACAATCTCTTCTGAACTCTCTCCAAATCCTAGATATATCTCTTAAGATGTGGAGCCCAGAATTGGAGAGTATACTCTGGTGAGAATCTATCTGTCTAGTGCTGAATTGGAGAAAAGACCATTTATTAGCAGCTATTTTTGTAGAGTGTATCAGCATAAGCCCTTGACAATCTATGGAGTGTGGTACTAAAATAGCATCCACATCAAAGTAGGGGAAGCATATCCTTTTTTTTTTGCTTTAAACTTCCAGCTTTGTAAGACCACACCTAAAAGAGTCCATATGAGTCTTTCAAGATGTGTCTCAGACTGAGAAATAGCAATGTCCAACCATAGCCCTTGACAAAGGGGGAGAGGTCCTATCGTCTAAAATCTATAGATAGTCTTCTCTCTGGTTTGTTGATGATTTAATGTGGGAAAGTCCAATAAATGGATCAATTCGGGGGTGGCTAGGTGGCGCAGTGGATAGAGCACCGGCCCTGGATTCAGGAGTACCTGAGTTCAAATCTGGCCTCAGACACTTAACACTTACTAGCTGTGTGACCCTGGGCAAGTCACTTAACCCCAATTCCCTCACAAAAAAAAAAATAAAAAAAATAAATAAATAAATTGATGAATTCAATTCAATCATATGAGGAGTGATTGAAGGAACTGAGTATTTTTATCCTGGAGAAGACTGGGATTAGAGAGGAGGAGGGAGGAAGGGTATATCATAGCTGTCTATAACAGGCTCAATGTCAGGAGATTTTTCCTAACAATTAGAGCAGTCCAAAAGCAGAAGGGATTGTCTGGAGAAGTTGAAGACTTTCTCCTTGAAGGACTTGAAGCAAAGGTTAATCAACTGTTTGTTTGTATATGGGTTAGACTATGTGGCCTCCAAGGTCCCTTTCAACTTTCAAATTAGGCAAGTTTGTGATTCAAGGCTTAATTAGGTGTGTTTCAACGGACAAGTTGGGAAACAATGTGGCTTAATGGAAAGGCCAGAAGAATCAGCAGCGGATTTACAGCCCATCTCTGATACTTTTCCTGTTTTAACTTGGGTCAAATCACTTAACCCCTCTGAGCCCCAGCTTGCACAGCTATAAAATAGGAACAACAATATTAATTCATATGGTCACTGTGAGGAGATAATATAAGTGATGGGGCAGTTGGGTGGTGTAGTGAATAGAGCATTGGGTCTGGAGTAAGGAAGACCTGAGTTCAAATCCAGCCTCAGACACTAGCTGTGTGAACCTGGGCAAGTCACTTAACCCCATTTGCCTCATTTTCCTCATCTGTAAAATGAACTGGAGAAGAAAATAGCAAACCACTTCCGTATCTTTGCCAATAAAATCCCAAACGGGGTCACGAAGAGTCACACCCACCTGAAATAACCAAAAAACAACAAGGTATGAAATAAAAGAATTGTGAATATTTACATCGGCCTTTCAGGTTTGCGAAAGACTTTCCAAAAAATAAATTAATTTTTAAAAAACACACACACTTTTCAAATATGTAACACACATGCACATTAGTAGCCAGTTTACTATCACACATGCTAACTAAAGTGACAGAGACACTCATTCGAATTAGTCTTTTCAATGAATCCAATCAAACTTTATTCGTCAATACATGCAAACAACATTACCAATACCCTCCTCTAAGAGCAAACTACCACGTTGAGTCAGAGGTTTTTTCATACCAGACACACACCAAGCATTTCCTCTCTGAGCAGCCAGAGGCCGTGTGTGTGTGTGTGTGTGTGTGTGTGTGTGTGTGTGTGTGTCCCTCTGGACAGTCATCTGGCACTTCTCTGAAAATCAGTCAATCAGCAGCACCCTCAAATGAGCACTGGCTTCTCCAGTCCCAGGGGTAGGGAAAGCAAGAACCAGTCCTAGTCATCACTTAAGAGCTGGACAATGGGCCGGGGCTCCTGTGGGTTTCTTCCAGTCCTAGCTATGGGTGTCCCTAAGTTGTTTACTATATAATTTGATTGGTGGTTTACACCATAAATTACTGACAAAGTTGTTTATAATATTTTTCATTGGTGGTCTTTCTTATCAGAGGGTCTACATGTGTTTATCAGTCATTTAAGAACACACATATTTATTGTATCATTCTGTACAAGTGCTTATCTTATTTCTGAAAAAGAACATATACATTGAACTTACTCAAAACAACTCAGTCACAACATGGAGTCTTAGAACAAAATGGAGTCAGTTATGCTAAGTTATCAAACATTCCTACTGTCTGAGAATAAGTAATAAAACTTACCCTCAGTACAAAATACTCCCTCATTTTATCCACACAACAACTCTAGAAGGAAGGTGCTATTATTATCTCCATTTTGCAGATGAGAAAACTGAGGTAGGCAGAGGTAAAGTGACTTGCCAAAGGCCACACAGCTAGTGTCAGAGACTGGATTTGACGTCAGGTCTTACTGACTGACCACCAGGTTGGCTTGCTATATTCAAAAGGCTTTACAAACTCTAAAATATTACCCATAATGTCAGATATTACTATGGTTAATAAATCTACTATGCACGTAGTACCATGGTAGGCATTAAGTATTAAAAAAAAATCAGATAAGGCATGGTCCTTGTCTTTGTGAAGTCAGTAAAAAATTGGGTTTAGATTTATAATCTGTATAGAAATAGCTATATGTGGGGGCAGCTAGATGGAACATTGGATAAAGCACTGGCCCTGGATTCAGGAGGACCTGAGTTTAAATCTGACCTCAGACACTTGACACTTACTAGCTGTGTGACCCTGGGCAAGTCACTTAACCCTTATTGCCCTAAAAAAAATACAACAAACAAACAAACAAACAAAAAAAGAAAACAAAGAAAGAAGGTTATAGGAGTAGAGGCAGGAGTATGTTGGAGGCAACTAAAACCCTCAGGAGGGTCGGTTGTTAAATTTTCAGTATGAGCATTTTCACTTTAGAAATTATAAAGACCACAAATTAGAGCTTGATTTATTGTTTTGCTGATTGCCTAGACTTAAGAAATTGATGGAGAAAATGTTAGTAAAATTTAAAAGTGTGTCCTGCTTCCTTTTTTTTCCCCCTCCAGAAAGCTGGTTGTTACACATTTACCAGTATCCACTAGGGTGGAAGGATAGACAACATGAGTTGAAGACCACCAGAGTAGAGATGGAGAGGTAGTCAAGGAAATCAATTAGTTTCTTGAATGAAGATACAGGGTATCAATGAGGATTTTCAAGCACATTGATTCTCATTTTTTTTTCAATTTTTAATTTAATTTAATTTATTTATTTATTTTTGGTGAGGCAATTGGGGTTAAGTGACTTGCCCAGGGTCAGACAGCTAGTAAGGGTCAAGTGTCTGAGGTTGGATTTGAACTCAGGTCCTTCTGACTCCAGGGCCAGTGTGCCACCTAACTGCCCCAAGCACATTGATTCTCTAGAAAATTTCTCCCCCAATATAAATATGTGAATTAACATGAAATGATTTAAAAATTTAGAATATAATTTCCAACAATAGCCCTAAAGATACAGACATATGAGCTTTCTAACAAAGAAAATGGAATTAAATTACAAATCATTACTTAGAAGATGCCACTGGTCTGATTTGACACAAGGTCACACAAGTGGAGAATGAAAGAGAGCTATACTGGTTCTCAGAGTGCAAACATGTCATCCATCCCAGGGCCCATACTTGAAACCTTTCCAGCTTGGCAGGACACTTCCATGGTTTCTGTTCTGCTGGCATAACACCAAGAACCCAGGGTTCTCTGAGCCATAATGAGGTATCAAAGAGGGACCAAAGTGGACCCATTTTGCCAGTCAGAATACTAGCAAAAATATACTTTTTAAAAAGAATGCTCAATTCTGCTTGGAATTTTACAGTGTTGTTTCCAATTAAGTGAAAGAAGCCAAACTGACTAGACAAGACCAAAGTGAAATTTTCCAATTTTAAGAATGGGAACCTTTTCCTTTGCTTCCCTCTTGTTTTTTTCCAACAGCTTTCTCTGATCTCCTCATCTCCTTTTGATTATCTCTTCTCCCCACCCTCATGGCTCCTCTTTCTCTTCTCCTATCTCTTCTCTAGTATTCTTTGTTCCCTGGTTCCTCCCCTATCCTTCAGGTTTCCTATTCCCTTCTTCCCCGTGTAGGAGGACTGATACCAGAACAATCCTTACTGGGGGAGAAAAAAGAGGGGAAAGGGATTTAATTAAGGAAAGGAATAAGTGAGGCTAAAATTTGAAGACATCAAAAAGACCCAATGAGACTGAATATATGTAATTTCCCCTGTCGTAAAGCCACAGGACCGGGAAGGAAATGGAACTTCTGAGTGATCATTAAGATGTTACCACACCTGGCACTCTGGCTTTCCACAGTTCACAATATGAGCTTGCAAAGCCTTTGCTTCCAGAAGAAATCGTCACTTTTCTTAATCATGAACTGAGGCTGGGATGAAGCAGTCTCCTTGTTAACTGTCTCTGTAATCTGCCACATGCCCCTAGATGAATATTGACTTCAAAGGGAAGGCATACTTAGTAGTGGAGATGAGGAGAAGAATTAGACTCTGGATGAATCGGAGTCAAAAGAAGTCAGGAAAGGCTTATTTGGCTCTAATGAGCATCTCCAGCAGTGGGCTTGTGCTGACCAGTTTGTTTGGTAAGCTGAAAATATTATGGCTCAAACGTAGGAAGTCTGACAGCAGAGCATTTGTGGTGTTATCAGACAAATATCGCTCTGTACCTGGACTCTGTGTCCAAGAGTGTTCACCACCTCAGGTCTTGCATGGAGTTATGTCAACACATGACTCAGAAGAGGAGGAAAAGGAAAAACAGGCGAAGAGGGAGGGGAACAAGCAAATACAAACATTAGCCAAAGTAAGCCAGCTTGATTTTAAATGGAAATGGGAATACATTAAAATCCATTCATACAATCACCACCCAAAGATAAAATGGAGGGCTCCAGCTCAAGTTTTATCTGGGTTTTCTCATAAGTAAGCCTTTTCTCCTCCCTAAGAAGAAGGAGGAGGGAACAATCAAGAAAACTGATACTCTTGTTGACATTCCCCTTTAATCCATGCTATTCTATAATGTTTGAGAAGCATCTTAGTTAAGTGGGTAGAAAAGATTGTAGGTTTAAAGCTGGAGAAAATGTTTAGAATCCATCTATTTCAGGGGCACTTAACCCAGGATCTGTGAATTTAACTTTTTTTTAAAAATAGTTTGGTAAATTTCAATACAATTGGTTTCCTTTTCAATCCTTCATATTTTATTTTCTATGTTTAAAAAATATTATTCTGAGAAGGGATTCCCTAGACTTTACCAGATTTGCTAAACAGGGATCCGTGAAACACAAAAAGGTTAAAAATCCCTGATCTGGACCAATCCCCTCACTTTGACAGATGAGGAAACTGAGACCCTGAGAGTTTAAGTGAACTGTCTAATCTGACAGAGAGAGTAAATACCAGAAGCAAAACTAGAATCCAGATTATACAACTCCAGAGTCAGTGCTCCTTCCCCTGCACCATGACTGGCCTTGAAAAAGAAATCTGGCAGGGCAGCTAGGTGGCCCAGTGGATAAAGCACTGGCCCTGGATTCAGGAGGACCTCAGTTCAGACACTTGACACCTACTAGCTGTGTGACCCTGGGCAAGTCACTTGACCTTCATTGCCCCACCAAAATAAAAAATAAAAGATCTGGGTTTCGGATTTTGTCTGTGGTACATACCAGCCATGTGACTACAAGCTACTTACAGGCAGCTCTTTTAGATTATAAATTAATAATGAGCTTCTGATTTGCAATGGTTAAAGGCCTTTCCACACCAGAAGTTCTCTCATACAGATGAAATCACCAGTCTAAACCAAAAAAGAAAAAAAACATAGACATTATTGACTTCTCAGTTAAACAATTCCCATAATGCTTTGTGCTCAGACTGTGAACAAATTTCCTGAATAGTTTACATATAGAGCACTTTGTTAGTTGAAAACAACAATGAAAAGTAGAGCTGGTCTGCTAGAAAAGGCTCATAAAAATATTTTAGTCAACTCAACATTGTCAGATTATTTTCATCAGATAAAATCTGTCCAACTTGATTTCCCCTTCCTCCATAGAAAGCAATTCTCCTTGGGCACTTAAAATGAACTTTTCTGGATTACAAAAACGCTCCACTGCTCCTGAGGAATCTTTCATTACTCTCTCTACATAGTATGACATCACCGGTTTATTTATTTATTTATTTAGTTTGCCACCAGGAAGTACTGACTGAAAAGGAAATCTTTATTTCCTTTGGGTATACAATAACAATTATGTTTTAATATAATGGCAATTATTTCAGTTTGTGCCTAAGTGCCAGTGATAAATTTAGATTAGGAACCCAGTGTTGTTTTCCATACAGAGCTAAGTAGCTAGCTACATGGATGTTCAGGGAATGTGCAACTAAATAACTTACACAAAAGAGTTCTTAATCCTTCTTGTATCAGGGATGGCTCCTTTGACTCTCTGCTGAAGCCTATGGACCTATTCTGGGAATATTGCATTAAATAAATACATGGAATTATAAAGGAAACCAATTATATTGAAATAAAGTTATCAAAATAATTTTTAAAAATCAAGTTCCCAGGGGCCTCTAGGTAGTGCAGTGGATAAAGCACCAGCCCTGGATTCAGGAGGACCTGAGTTCAAATCTGACCTCAGACACTTGACACTTACTAGCTGTGTGACCCTGGACAAGTCACTTAACCCTCATTGCCCCACCAAAAAAAAAAAAATCAAGTTCCCAGACCCCAGATCAACAGCCCCATGATCTGTATTATTCTAGTCATTTGAACCAAATATAAACTGACTTGGTCAATAAGATAGTGCCAAATTAATGGGATAAATTCACATAATCATTCTTTTGTTGACTATCAAGGCAGAATAATAATATAGATAACAGAGACTAAGAGGAAAGATAGCTGGGTCAAAGAATCAGAGAAGAGATATGATTCTACCACATTAAAGAGTTAAACTTCTAAGTGAAACTTAAATAGAAATCTTGTATTGGAAGTTTTTCCCTTTATTGAAAACAGAATGTTAGCAATAGTGATGATTCCTTTGATCATCAAACATCTCACTCATGTTATCTAGTTATATTTTATGGACAGAAAAAATTTAGTGGAGAGAAAATTTAATGATTTACCCGAAGTCATGTAGTAAAAAAATAAGCATATTCCTCAATCTGGTCAACTGAAAAGGAATAAAATAAACTGAGCTAAGATTGATAAGGCTATTAGAGGCTCATGAAGCTCAGCCTGATGCCTTCTTTTAGATCTTAATAGGGTACACCAAACCTTTAACTAGGACAGGATGTCTAGGGTTTTACCTCAGGCAACAACATTTGAAGGGTGCTAACAGTACTTTCTAAATTTCAGCTGCTCAGTCCCTAATTGGTGAAAATAATTAGTTAAAATCAGAAATTACAAGCTGCTAACTTCCTCCTCTATGATAGGCTAAGCCTACATTGGGCTCAGTCATTCCATTTAAAGGTTTGTTGTTGTTTTTAAATGCAACAGGCATTCGTGAATCATAATATCCAATTAAAATTACTTTAATCATTAAACATTAAAAGCACACAATCCAACAATAAAAAGGATATAAAAAACTACTCTACTTTTGTAATCACCACATCATGAATCTGAGGAAATGACCTGTAGGCAGTTGGAGCTCAGGAAAAGACCTCTGGCAACTTTCCTCTGCTCCTACCTGGAACTAGTCTTTTCATCATTTAAGCTACCAGGTGTATAAGTCACTGGGTAAAGGGAAGAGAAAAGGACCCACCTGACCACAATAGCTATAATATCCCTGAGAATAAACTTAAGTTCCTACCACACCTTTCCATGTTACCCCCAAATTATTTCCTTGTTGAGCTGGCTGAGTCCTCTGATGGTGGATTGATATTGCCCCAGTGTCTCTGTATCCACTTCCTGTTGGGTAGTTGCCCCAGCAATGACTTCAAAGTGGCCCAAAGTCTCTGCAACTGAACTGACAGTGAAGTTTGTGCCTCTTAGCCTGATCATGTTCTATGCCTTTTGCCCTAGGTGCATAAAATACTCATGATTTGGATGCCACATTTTAACTTGGATACCCAAATAAGCTAATAATAATTGTAATCATAATATCTAGCACCTTGGCTAAGGTTTATAAAGTGCTTTACACATATTATCTCATCTTATCCTCACAATAAACCTGGGAGGTAAGTACTACTTATTCCAATTTTAGAGATAAGGAAACTGAGGCAGATGAAGTTTAAGTGACTTGCCCAGGGTCCCATAGCTAGTAAGTGTCAAGGGTCTGAGGCTGGATTTGAATTCAGGTTCTCCTGAATCTAGGGCCAGTGCTCTATCCACTGTACCACCTAGCTGTCCCTACATGAACATTTTTAACCCATTTAAGTTTCTAGGGAGTGATTGTCAATGTAAGAAAATAAACTTGTAATAGTCTCTCTCCCCTACAATAATGGCTGGTAATACCCACATGCTTGGTTTCCTTCCTACTTCCCTGAATAGTATCTCTCAGACATCACTGGGGAGAGTGGAGTGCATTCTATTCACTGAGCTGTCTAGCTGTCCCAAACTAAGAATATGAATATGAAAAATAACAATCTCTTTCCTCAAAGAGCTTGTATTCTAAAAAGAGAGATCAGAAATGTATATTCATAAGCGTGATAAAGGCAAAGGATGGGATTTGACAAAGTGATATAATGAAAGTATGTTGTGTAACATTAAGGAGTGGGGAGAACCAGTTGACAACATTTACCAGCATACCACTGATACAACTAACTGTTATTGTGTGTGTCTTGGAGAGGGCTTAAGGATGGAAAGAAAGTCCTTAATTTTTTAGCATCAAAAAGTATTCCCCTAGTCTAAAAAGTTGGGGACTACTATTCTAGATTATTGCCTTTAAATATAGATATTTTGGTTACATACCTACAAAATGTGAAAGAGAAGAATTTCACCATAAACAGTTAAACTAGCTAAATTCTGTCTCATTTGGGAAAACTACAGATAAAGCCTTCATAGACATTATAGTCTAGATGCCATAGAATTTTATGTATAATAATTATCTTTATTATAATTCTGTTACAGCATTTTAGAACAAGGTGCTGTCCTTTCTAACCTTTCCAGTTCCGTTGCTACCGCCCTAACTCAAACCCTTATTACCTACTCCTTGGACTATTGTAATAGTCTTTTATCAGCTCTCCCTGACTCCTGCCTCTTTTCACCTACAATCTTTCACTCCACTGACAAAGTAATCTCCCCAAATTCAGAATATGGAATAGAAGGACACCAGATTTGGAGTCCAAAGACCAGAGCTCAAATCCTGGACTTACTACTTATTACCTATCTCTACCTTCCTCTGTCTTCTCATTTCAGTGTGCTCTCCAGAACTCGTCTCATTTTTAACAAACTGCCCTTCATATTAGATCTCTTCCTCAATGCTAATTTCATAGCCAAACAATTACAGAACCTTGGTTTCATCAAGAAGATTCTTCATTCTTGAAAACCCTTCACAATTCTGGGTATGCCTTTTCCCATGTTCCTTGACACACTGGACAGCAGGAGGAGTTGGCAGATTTCTTGCTTCTCACTGCCACTGTCAGACCTTCAGCCTTCCTTCAACTCTCAACAAACTTGCTTCCTTCCAACTCTCTCTTTCTATGTCTCTTCTCTCTCTCTCTCTCTCTCTCTCTCTCTCTCTCTCTCTCTCTCTCTCTCTCTCTCTCTCTCTCTCTCTCTCTCTCTCTGTCTCCCTCTCCGTCTCCCTCTCCGTCTCCATCTTTCACTCTCAAATATTATATATACATATATACTCAAATGTACACGTAAAATGTACATATGTTTTATACATATATACACAAAGAGCACACTTCTAAAAAGCTTGCATCTTTAAAAACAACAACATTCTGCATATCAAAAAAGGATTGACTGGCACCTTATCCTTTCTTTCCCTACACGTCCAGGAGAGAAAATTTAATAGAGTTTTCACAGGTGCTGAATGTGAATGAGCTTAAAATGATGTCTCTTAGACTGGAGCTAACATAGTCCCAATATAAAGTCCATTTAACTTATACCAGATTTTTATTAGTTGTTCCAACTGTATCCAATCAACTGTACCCAAGCAACTAAACTAAACTATTCCTAAACAAAGACAAAAAACAAAAACAAAAAAAGACAGAACCATGAAAATTTATTTTGGATGCTGAAAATATTTTCAAGGATATAGGCATTGATTAATCAAACTTTCAAGTTATTTAAATGCATTCTCCTCTCCTGGAATTAAGAATCCTTCATGCTAAGCATTCAGATACATGCACATAAATATGTGGCTAATTATTGAGCATTCACTACAATTCCACAGAAATCCAGTCTAATAGAAGGTTAAAATGGAAGAAAACCTGTTAATATCATGACAAAACAGAACAAAAACAGTGTTAGCCAACTCACAACCCACATATTGAATACTTCTTTACAACTATATATGATATATGAGTTCATTGGGGCAGATTCATGGAGTATGAGCTAGTTGAGATCACAACCCTTTCTTGCTGCACTGAGTGACTTCATGAGTTTCTGTGGCCAAAATAATTAATCATTTGGTGGCAGATCTTCAAGTGATGAGACTTTCCAAGCTGTGTAGTCTAGTAAGATTTGTCAGAACTCATACTTTGCTTATTTATCCTTTGAGAAGTTTGAGTCCTCTCAGGGGTGTGCTGATAAATGTTTAACAACCAGCTCAAGGGGGGGGGGGGGAGTGTGCACAACACACAAGTTTAATAGGTATCATGAACATTTTCTCCATCACTTTCTTAAATCTAGACTGTTACTTAAACAATAAATCAAATCCTGATTTTAAATGAACATTTGTTGATTTACAGGGTATAAATATTCACAATGAAAGTTTAACAAAATTGAACAATCCATCTCACATGATATTTGTAAAGCACTAGTACACAGTAGGCACTACATAAATGCTTATTCCCTTCCCCCTTGCCTTCTCTTCTCCAGGCAGCTCTTGCTAGCCTGTTTAAGTTGGTGCCAGCACACCCCTGCAGTCCTCTCCACACCACAATAAAGGAGTGAATTAGGACTTTGGTTAATTGTGCTGAATATTGCTCTAATGAAATCCCAATCATGATTCATTCTTCCTAAATACTCTCTCCTCCATTGACTTTCTGCTCCACTGCTGTTTCTTGGTTTTTTCACCCAGCTGTTGGTATATTCTGCAGTCACATTTACTATATCCTCATCATTTATCTCCCCTCCCTTTAGCATACATGTTCATTAGGGTTCTGAAGAGGACTGTCTTCCCTTCTTTTTCCATAAACTCTTACTTGTTGACTTCATTGTTTTCTATGGCTCTTCTGTGCAGATGAATATCAACTCTATACATCTAGCACTAATCTCTTTTGAGCTACAGATCTGCATCACCAACTACGTCATCTAACCTATTGGAATAGCCTCCTAATTGATCTCCCTGCCTCCATTCTCATCTCCTCTTCATTATCTTCAGCACTTTCCATACAGCTCCTAAAATAATTTTCCTGAAGCACATGTCAGTCCCTTGTTCAAAAGTCTCTAAGATCCAAATCCATTAGCTTGTCATTTTAGGATTACTGTGCTCTGGCTCCAACCTATCTTTCCAGTCTCATGTTATATTACTTCCCTTTACATCCTGTATGTTATAGACCAGACTTAGACAAAAGAAAAAAAGAAAAAGGAAAAAAAGGGGGGGCAGCTAGGTGGCGCAGTAGATAAAGCACCAGCCCTGGATTCAGGAGGAGCTGAGTTCAAATCTGACTTCAGACACTCGACACTTACTAGCTGTGTGACCTTGGGCAAGTCACTTAACCCTCATTGCCCCACAGAAAAGAAAAAAGAAAAAAAAAAGACCAGACTAGATTCCATTTCCTACTTCCATGGATTTCTACAAGCCACCCTTCATGCCCTCCTCATCTCTACCTTTCAGAATCCAGCAAGGCTCAAACCAAGTAGCACCTTGCATTCAAAGTCTGCCTCTGAGGTTTACTACTGATGGAACCGTGGTCAAATCACTTAATCTCCCTAGGCCTCAATTTCCCCATATGTAAAATGAGAGTTTTACATTAAATAGTCTCTGAGGTCCCCTCTAGCTCTAAGTCTATGATCCTATAAATCCCATGGAATCTTCTTTAATTACCCACACACACACACCATCCAATTGTTAGTGGTCTCTCCTTCCTCAGATTACCTTATTTGTGCTTATCTGTGTGCATATGTATTCACTACCACTACCAATCCCACCTGCACACACACACACCCCTCCACCCAGGAGAATGTAAGCCCCTTAAATTTAGGAAAATTTTCATTCTTATTTTTGCATTCCCAGAGTTGACCACAGTGCATTGCCCATAGTCACTGAATAAATGTTCTGAATTTAACTGAGAAAGAATAATCCAACTGGACTCGTTTGTAGAGGGAAACAATATGAGGTAAGGCTGGAACACAGAGCCACCATTTCACAGTGTTAATGCTGCTGAAAAAAATTCAGGGCCAGTAAGTGATGGCTTATTCAAATGTTCCATACCCGTGACCACAGCAAGACCCTATGGGCATATTGTGTCCCATATAAACATTTATTTCCTTCCCTAGCTACTGGGAAGATAGATAAGTAGGTAGACACATAGACAGACAGATAGATATGCCTATACATAAACAGATATAGATATATAGGTAAATAGATTTACCTATTTATTTTTATATGCCTAGGTAAATACCTACATAGATATACTGATGATAGATGATAGATAGATAGATAGATAGATAGATAGATAGATAGATAGATAGATAGATAGATAGATAGATAGATAGATAGATAGATAGATAGATAGACAGATAGATGATTTATCTAGAGAGACAGAGAGAGGGACAGAGAGAGAGAGAGAGAGAGAGAGAGAGAGAGAGAGAGAGAGAGAGAGAGAGAGAGAGAGAGAGTACAATTCTCCTAACTATGCTGTGACATGTGAGCTCCCCAAACAATAAAAAAGCTTCCTTTGTTGTCCCATAGCTGGTAGACTACATGGCCACCTGCTCTAAAACATAGGTGTGCTATTCTATTCAGAGAACAGGGCAGAAGGTATCATATACTGAACAGGGGCTGCTCTTCCATTGATGGAAGAATACTACCAACCAGGGCCAATCAGAGAGCAGGAGGGAAGCAGCAAGAACATTCATTAGGTTTGGACCAGAATAATCTGAGTTCTTGATAACTATATCAATGGATTATGAACTCTAGAATACCCCACCACATTGTAAAGGTTTTGAGGTTCCTACATTGTGCTATCTGTCATCTGACTCAGAACCCTAACTAGGTCAGGGTGACTAGGGCTCTGAATTTAGAGAGCATTGAAAAGATTGCTGGTGGCTAATAGCCTGAGGTCTCACTATTTGTAAAACCTTATAGAGGAAGATGGTGGATTATTATGAGTAATAGTCTTAGCAATAAAATGAAAGAAAAAATGAGCCTATGCAAAGCATAGAGTGAGACTCAAGCCAAAATCATCTCAAGATCAAAACTGACCAGAGGACAACAAATAGATGAAAATGGAATAAATAGGTTAGCATTTCCATTTCTTCCATTAACATCAGGAGAAACACCACATTTGGATCCTTAAGTTCATTCCCCTGTATTATACATGTTATATGAAGAAATAGAAATGGCACTAATAAAAGCAACTGGACCACTCCATATTTACACAGAGGAAATTCATGCCAGGAGTGACAGAATTTGGAAAATGTTGAGAGATCATTTCTCAAGAAATATAAAAGGAGGGAAAACTATCAAACACTTTTGGCAGAGAAATGATAGAGTAGAGGTTCAGACATTTTCAGACATGGCTAATGGAATATTTTTCCCCTCAGGACTATACATATTTTTTTATCAAGGATGGGCTTCTACTGAGGGAGCACAGGGTTAGTGGAAAGTAACAAGTGCAAAAATTTTTTTTTAAAAAGATAAGAGCATCAATAAAATATTTTTAAATACACAGAAAATAATAGAGTATCTAAAGAACACAAACTGAGTGCTTTTGTTACTATCTTGTTAAATGTAATATGTATTCTTTTAAAAACAAACTATGTAACAGAAGTTCACAATCTTTGTTCTTTTTATAATGGAATGTTTTTATTTATTGATAAATATTAAGTTCAAAATAAATTTTTAAAAAAACTTTAAAAGAAAACAAACAATTGGGAAAAAAAATCATGGATGATATCACTATCCAAAAAAGGCAATTAAGAGGGCATCAAAAACTACTGATCCACATGTCTGTTTCAGCATGTCTCCAGAATTGATATGAAAATTATTGACATGTTTTTCAAAAGCATCCTTAATGAAAATGTGAAAAGGAAACCTGAAGGCTTTAAGATTTCTAGTTTTAATAAAGTGATGGTGAAATATTAATAATGAAGATTTGTCTTTAAAATATGTTCAATGTTTACAGATAATCAATTGTCAAACATTTACCAACACAAAATTGGCAGCATGTTACCAACACCTGGCATATAATAGTTGTTCAATAAATGCTTGTTGACATGCAAAACATGGCATAAAATATCTAGATGTGTGATTAGAAAAGGAGAAAGACAGTTATGTATCATGAGTGAGCAATATGAGCTAGACAGTCATGTTGGCTCTGATAGCCACATCATGTCAAAAGATCAATAGCAGGGGACAGCTAGGTGGTGCAATGGATAAAGCACTGGCCCTGGATTCAGGAGGACCTGAGTTCAAATCCAGTCCCAGACACTTGACACTTACTAGCTGTGTGACCCTGGGCAAGTCATTTAACCCACGTTACCCCGCAAAAAACAAAACCAAAAAAAGATCAATAGCAAGAGTTCTTAATCTTTCTTGTGTCATGATCTCCCTTGGCAGTCTGGTAATGCCTATGGAGTCCTCAGAATAATATTTTTAAATGTATAAAATAATTAACAATAATAGTTATCATTTATGTTATACTTTAAAATTTGTAAAGCACTTTAGAAGTATTATCTTATTTTATCCTCACAACAATACTGGGTTACAAATGAGGAAATTGAGGCTTTAGAGGGTAATTGACTTGTCTAGGATCACTCAGGTAAATAAGAGCCTGAGGTAGGTTTTGAACTCAGGTTTTCATAACTCTAGACCCAGTGCTATATTCACTGAACCCCACATCTGTCTTGAATACACAGGATTTCAAAGGGAAAAAATTATACTGAAATAAGAATTTCAAAAAAAAATTTTTTAAAAACACACAATTTCACACATCCTAGCCTGACCTAGAGTTAGAACTTCCTTCAGCAAATTGGGTGGATATCCTTTAGAGGACTTATGGAAAGACAGTAAGAATTACATATAACAGGAATCACCTGTGATATTGGAGAATTACATACATCAGTGAGGTCATGGATCTTTCGAAGGAGTAAATAATTTTCATGGTGCTTATTACAATTACACTTAGGGATGACACTTTCCTTCCAATATATCTATTTTTTAAATGCCCCATTTAAAGGACAAATGATTTTCTAAATAAAAATCACACAGAAAATATCAGCAAAGCTGTTCTAGCAATACCACTGCTAGGTTTATATCCCAAAGACATCCCCCCCCCAAAAAAAAAGACCTATTTGTACAAAAATATTTGAAACAGCTCTTTTTGTGGTGGCAAAGAAGTAGAAATCAAAGTAATGCCCATCAATTGGGGAATGGCTAAACAAACTGTGGAATATGATGGTGATGGAATATTATTGTGCTATAAGAAATGATAAGGGGGCAGCTAAATGGTGCAGTGGATTCAAGAGGACCTGAGTTCAAATTCAGCCTCAGAAACTTGACACTTACTAGCTGTGTGATCCCAAGCACATTGCCCTGCAAAAAAAAAAGAAAAGAAAAGAAAAGAAAAAGAAAGAAAGAAAGAACAAGAAAAAAAATGATAAGTAGGATGATTTCAGAAAGGCCTGGAAAGACTTGTATGAACTGATGTATAGTGAAGTGAGAAGAACCAAGAGAACATTGTGCACAGAGACAGCAATATTGTTTAATGAAGAACTGTGAATGACTTAACTATTCTCTTTTTCTTTTTTCTTTATTGAGGCAATTGGGGTTAAGTGACTTGCCCAGGGTCACACAGCTAGTAAGTGTTAAGTGTCTGAGACCGGATTTGAACTCAGGTATTCCTGACTCCAGGGCCGGTGCTCTATCCACTGCGCCACCTGGCTGCCCCACGAAATTCTTTTTTTTTTTTTTGACTTAACTGTTCTCAACAATACAATGATCCAAGACAATCCCAAAGGACTATTGATGAAACATGCTATCAACCTCCAAAGAAAGGAGTGATATTGACGGAACACAGACTGAGGCATGCTATTTTTCACTTTTTTTGTGTTTTTTTTTCTTTTATTCAAGTTCTCTTATACAAAATGACTAATATGGCAATGTTTTACATAATTGCACATGTACAACCCATATCTGATTGTTTACTGCCTCAGGGAAGGGGAAGGGGAGGGAGGGAAGGAGGAATAAAAATTGGAATTCCAAACTATAAATTAAAATGTTTATTACTTTTAAAAAAGAAAGAAAGAAAAAGAAAATATCAGCAAAGCCAAAATGATTACTAATAGTGCTGACTGCCTCTTCCATCACTTAAGCAGGCTCTCAATCAGCCTACCATTCAGAGATTGTTGTTCATCCTTCTTTTTTCCAAGAGGACCAATGACATCACAAGGGTGATATCTTGACTTATGTGTGAATTGGATTTAAGTGAGACAGAGATGCAAAAAATCATCAGCCTTGGGGGCATCTAGGTGGTGCAGTGGATAAAGCACCAGCCCTGGATTCAGGAGGACCTGAGTTCAAATTTAGCCTCAGACACTTGACACTTACTAGCTGTGTGACCCTGAGCAAGTCACTTAACCCTCATTGTCCTGCCAAAATAAAAGTCAGATGCCTTAATCAAATCACCTAAGTCTCCCAAGGCTTTAGCCTGGGCTTTCTTCTCTAATCCCTCTAAACTACTTTATCTGTTGGTCTCATCAGCTTCCATGAATTCAAGTATCATCTCTACATAGATGATTCTCAAATCTATTTATCCAGCTCTAACTTATCTTTTGACCTCCAATCTCACATCAACAACTGCCTATAAGATATCTTGAACTGGATTCCCATAAACTCATTGTATCCCAAAACAGATTCTTTCTCCAAAATCTTTCGCCTCTTCCAAATTTCCTTTTATTTTCAAGAGCATCATTATTTTCCCAGTCACCTAGGCTTACAAGCTAGGTGAAATCCTTGAATTCTATTTCTCACTCATCCTTTCACCTCCCATCATATCCAATCTGTTGCCAAATCCGGTCATTTCTACCTTGGCAACATTTCTTCTCTACCCTGTTGCAAACCTTCATCACCTCACCCACAGACTATTGCAATAGCTTTCTGATTGGTTTCCCTGCCTCAAATCTCTCCCCACTACAGTTTGTGGTGCTGTGGATAGAGCACTGGCCTTGGAGTCAGAAAAGACCAGAATTCAAATCTAACTTCAGACACTATCTGTGTAACCCTGGACAAGTTACTTAACCTCTGTTTGCCTCAGTTTTCTCAACTGTAAAATGTTGTGAGGAAAGAGTGAGATATTATTTCTGTAAAAAAACAAACACATACACAATGCCTGTCACATAGTAGGCACTATATAAATGCTTATTCCCTTCCCCCCACTTCCTATACACTCCTCTATACCAGTCTATCCTCCATTCAGTTGCCAATCTTCCTAAAGCAAAATTCTGACCATGTCACTGTACTACTGAGCACATTCCAGGGGCTCCCTACTGTTCCCAGGGTAAAATATAAAATCCTCAAATAAAATACAATAAAATCCTCTTTGTTTTTAAATGTCTTCACAACTTGGTCCCTTTCTACCTTTTCAGTCTTCTTACCATTGACTGCCCTCCATGTTTGATGTGATGATGCAACACTGGTCTCCTTGCTATTCCTCCCACATATCTTTTTTTTTTTTTGCGGGGCAATGGGGGTTAAGTGACTTGCCCAGGGTCACACAGCTAGTAAGTGTCAAGTGTCTGAGGCCGGATTTGAACTCAGGTACTCCTGAATCCAGGGCCGGTGCTTTATCCACTGCGCCACCTAGCTGCCCCCCCTCCCACATATCTTGACTGAACCTTTTCACTGGTTTTCTCTCATGCCTTGAATGTTCTCTCTCCTCACCTCTACCTCCTTATTTCCCCACTTCCTTCAAGACCCAGCTCAAATCCAACCTTCTTCAAGAAGCCTTTTCCAGTCCCCCTTAATGCTAATACTAATATTGAAATTACTTCCAACTTACTCTCTGGATATCTTGTACGTTTATAGTTGCTTATATTTTTTCTCACCTGTTAGACTATAAGCTCCTTGAAGGCAGACACTGTTTTGCATTTCTTTACATTCCCAATACTTAGCTCAGTGCCTGACACATAGTAGGTGCTTTAAAAATGCTTGCTGAGTGGAATTGTCTTGACTTTCTCTGGCAGCCATAGTGATAGCTGGGCCAAATAATGAGGAACCTATTTGCATCATCACATTTTTCCCCTAGGATTAACTGTATGGCCTATGGTTTCTCAGTCTGACAATTTCCAACATCTTTCATCCTCACAGATGTACAAAATTGGAAATGATGAATTAATGCCCTAAAGAAACATTGCCTAAATTGGGAAGAAACTTAGTTCTTGACTCATTACCTCCCAAGTGTATAAACCTACTGTAAAAAAAGAAGACAAGAAAACATGGAAGAACTCTACTGGAATTTCCTCCTTTCTCTAAGGGAGAAAATGTGTCCATTAGTGGGTACTCTTTAGTCATACCTATCAGAAATTACCTTTTGATTTTTACTGATGTTAAACTTTAGCCAAAAATTTTAAATTCTAGCTCCCACATTCCTAAAGAAGAAAATAAATACTCTTAATATAGAAGTTGATGGTGAATAAATTTGATTATGTCTTTTCAAAATTATGGCTTTGATATCTGACTTGTCCATGAAACTGCAAATCTATTATGTACAGCTTGCTATTCCTTTTTTTTTTGTGGGGCAGTGGGGGTTAAGTGACTTGCCCAGGGTCACACAGCTAGTAAGTGTCAAGTGTCTGAGGCCAGATTTGAACTCAGGTCCTCCTGAATCCAGGGCTGGTGCTTTATTCACTGTGCCACCTAAAAAAACTTGCCTCAAAGGGCTGTTGGGAGAACAAAATGTGATACTGTTCCCAAGTGTTACGAAAACCTTAAAATTCCAAAGAAATGCCAGCTATCCCTATTGTGAAAATCATTCAAAAATTCTTTTAAAAAATAAATTGGGAAGATTTATACATTTCTCTCTCTTATTTCCCAGTGTAATTAAGAAAGTTACCTGAGAATGAGGTGAAGGTATCTGTTAAAGAAAGTGTGAAACATAAGGAGATAAATGTCTCAACCATGTGTTCTACTGATTTCTTTTCAATCCATGCGTGATATTGCTGATTACAAATTGATAGAGATGGGGCAGCTAGGTGGTGCAGTAGATAAAGCACCAGCCCTGGAGTCAGGAGGACCTTAGTTCAAATCTGGCCTCAGACACTTAACAGTTACTAGCTGTGTGACCCTAGGCAAGTCACTTAAACCCAACTGCCTCACCAAAAAAAACAAACAAACAAATTGATAGAGAGAAATCCTTGGTACAAAAACCTTGCCATTGTACAATTCAGACATGCACTTCCATAATAATATGCCAGATGGAAAGTTAAAACTCGAAAGTAAGTTATGCTGTCTCTCAATTTTGTGTAAATCTTCAAACTACAAATTAAAAGCAGAAGATGTATTGTAGAGTTAAAGAATTTAAAACCCCTACCTTATTCCATCAATCCTTCAGCAGCATAAAGGATAGCACACTCATCTGGCCCAATGGACAGCCTTATCTACTCTTTGGTGATGTTGTTTCATTTGGAGATGACTAGGTAGAAGAAAAATGTACTCTGAAGTGAGCAGCACTGACTTTAAACATTCAAAATGAAACTTAAGGCCAGACTGGGTTTATTTTAGTTTCTGTTAACAATGTCCTGTGTGACGCATCATTTTCAAAGTTCTCTCATTCAGTAAGTACTTCAATCTTTCATGGTTTTTGCAGTGTCTATTTGAGAGAAGTCTCAAATGCACAGAGTAAACTGGAAATGATTTGCAAGATAGCTGCTTGAAATGTATTTATTACCTTTTCATATTGCCTGAATAATGTATGTGATATATTTTGCTACTTCTAGAAATCAAGAGCTCCCAAAAATGTTTTAAATCTGTGAAAGTTTTTTTGTTTTTTGTTTTGGGCTTTTTTTTTTTTTTGGTGCACATTAAGCTTGTGGTCAGAAAGCACAGGATAAAACAAAAGCCTGATATAAAAGTATAAAACAGAAAAATAGATTTTTTTTACATTAGAGCCATACCACTGAATGAATGAAGAAATTCTGAATCATAAGATGGGAATATTGAAGGTAGCAAAGCTTCCTAAAGAGAACACTAATGAGAAGAGGATGTACATATCACCCCTCTCTTAAAATGCCAGCATATGGGTGTTTATTTGTTTCTAAGATCAGCAATTTTTAAATGAATTCATTTTCACAAACATTCATTATCCATTATGTCAGAATTAGATTGTGAGATCTTTGGATGGTAGAGGTTGTTTTTATCTTTCTACATATCCCCAGTATTTAGCACAGTTCCTGGAACATAGTAGGCACTTAATAAATGTTAGTTAATGACTTTTTATTGACTTCTAAGGCACTAGGAAAATAAAAATATACATGATGCTGACCCTGACCTTGAGGAGCTTAAAATTTAATAGGGGAGGGGACAGCTAGGTGGCACAGTGGATAAAGTACTGGTCCTGGATTCAGGAGGACTTGAATTCAAATCCGACCTCAGACACTTGACACTTACTAGCTGTGTGACCCTGGGCAAGTCACTTAATCCTCATTGCCCTGACCAGAAAAAAAAATCTAATACGGGAAAGATCTGTGAACAAATAACTATGACATGATGGCAAAACGAAAACTTGGAGTGCCTCATATACAATAGGTACATAATAATTTTGTTCAACTGAAGAGAGCAAGATCACTTTCGACTGAAGAAGGGAAAGGGAACAGGGAGAGGGGGTCAGGGAAGGATTATTGAATAAGGTGGCCTCCTCCTGTGAGTCTATCACCAGTTATAGGAATCAAGCTGCAGTCCAAGATTGTGAAGAATAGAAATGGAAAAAAAAAATCACATTTTCTTTCTCCTTACACCATCTGTGCATCATTCAACAGGCGTGCATTGTTCATCTTTCAAAGGAGATACTGCAAATGTTTGTTTTTCTTCTGTTTCCATTGTTAATGCTGGCTGAAATTTCCTGGATAAAAACTTCTAGTGGCCACTGGATAAGCAAAGAACCCAACTGTGCCAGGAAGGACTCAGGAGTGATTTTATTAAAGGAAGCAACATTATGGGTTTATTAAATAAAACTACATTTGGCTTTTTGAAAAATACATATGCAAGAGACATGTGGAGAAGACTCCCTAGCAGCTCATAGCAGAAGTAATAGATATTTATTTTCTTTATAGAAAACTAGAAGAAACTGGTCTTGATACAGCTACTTAACCACACAAGATATAAGGGAACTAATACACACAAATGTCTCAAAAAGTCATCACTTGTTGGTTGAAATTCAAATACTATATGTGCAAAAACATTACATTATGTGCAAATTCAAATACTATATGTACAAGAACATTACATTATGTGCAAATTCAAATACCATATGTACAAGAACATCACATTATGTGCTAAACATTAGATTAGGTACCAGGTTATGAAATCTGATGACCAGGGAGAAAGAATTGTCATGGTACAATTTCTTAGCATTGTTAATTTCTAAGCCTAGCTCTTAGGCAAAGCTGGGAAGTAAAATAATTTCAATCTTCAACATAGCCACTTCCTCCTCCTCCATGAACTCCACCATTTGTACTTGGTGCCACTGTCAAATCTACTCTTCTTCTAGGTAATACATCATACTCTAGACCTCTCGTTCCTATCTCACCCTTCCAAAGCAAATTTTATTTATCTTTTATCCCCATCCCTCAAGTTATGAAATGGCAGATAATTATAGAAGCTTGTATACACAGCATATCTGGTGCCCTGTTTTCTTCTTCTCAATAATAATGCCTGCCGCATATCTGTGGATAGCTATTTGATAAACTAATCAGGTGGGGGATAATGTTACCTTCTAGCTCCCTAACATATGTGGATTTTAACAGTCACTAGATTCTGGAAATTATGACTTCATCTAATAGTGAGAATTTACATGTGGTGGCAGGCTAATTGGGAAGGTAGTTAGGAGCAGTAATACATCTTGGTGAGTGTCCCACAAATCATAATATGTGGGCAAAGAAAGCTTTCTACTTTGTGTTTGTAAAGGTCCAGCTTGATCCTCTTTTATGACTCCAAAAAATGACTGGCTAGTTGCTAAAGTCTAATTGATTACATGTTTCCTTAACTTAAAGACTAAATAAGAGGTTAGGAGTTACTAGACCTTAGACCTTGATATTAATATGGATGATATTAAGGATGTCAATAAAGCAAATACAGAAAGGTAGGTGGCACAGTGGATAGGGCACTGGACCTGAGTTCATATTTAACCTCAGATACTTATTAGCTGTGTGATCCTGGGCAAGTCACTTAACCCCTACCTCAGTTTCCTCAAGTGTATAATGGGATAATGATAGCACCCACCCCAGGTTGTTATGAAGAAAAAATGAAATAATGTTTGTAAAGTGATTTGCATACCCTAAGGTGCTATATAAATGCAATCTGTTATTATTATCATATAGAATAAATTCTACCATTAACCTGTGTGACCTTGGGTAAGTTATCTTACTTCTGTGAATCTTAGTTTTCTTACCTATAAAATGAGGGAGTTAGACTCTAAGATCCCTTCCAATTCTAAAATTCTATAAGCCTATGAACTACTCTCATACTCACTTTTGTATTCTCCTCAACATATCTCTGTGTCTACATCTATTTTCTTATACTTCTCTCCCAATTTCCTCCTCCCCCTGTCACTAATTCAAGAGAAAAGATGCCTTTCTTGCTATCTAAAGCTAACCCTCCACATGTGCCATTGACTCTCTTTTCTGTCCTTAGTGATTGTACTTAACTTCTCCCTCTCCAGAGGCTTCAGACCCTTTCTCTTAATTTGTTTATTCCCCTCTGTCTTCAATATGTTCAGATACTCATTTTTTCCTATCTTAAAATAACCTTTCCTTGACTTTATCTCCCCCACCCCATAAATCTTACCCTGCCTGGAAAATTTATTTGTACCCTTAGTTCCTCGAATTGTGTCTTATACACTGTAGACATTTAATAAATGTTTGAGGAAGAGAGGGAGGAAAGAAAGAAAGAAGGAAGGAAGGAAGGAAGGAAGGAAGGAAGGAAGGAAGGAAGGAAGGAAGGAAGGAAGGAAGGAAGGAAGGAAGGAAGGAAGGAAGGAAGGAAGGAAGGAGTAAAGGGTTTATGAGTATCTTCTATTAAAATGGGAAAGCCAAATCTAAAGTCTAATGCATCAGCATGGAAGAGGGAGAAGCAAACTGACAGGACTGAATGTTGAGGAGCTTAGTGCTAGTAAATGTCTAAAAGCCATCTCTGGGGGGAAATAAACTGTAAGCCAGATACACTTTTAAGTTTAATTTGCATTATTAAGATTTTCTCCATCACTTTCTTAAGTGTAGAAAATCAAAAGAACAATAAATCAAGCGAGGATATGCATAAAAGTCCATACAGAGAAGTCAGATTCAAAACCTAGGTGGTTAGTATGTGTAGCAAAAGATAAGCAAGTGAACATAAATAGTGTTATCCAAATAGTAGTAATGCCAGCGGTCCTGAGAAAGACACTGTTCTGATTTCATGGTCCTTCTTGTGTTGGATGGGAAAGATCCATTATGCACATAGGTATTGGCAACCAATACAAGGTAGAGTTCTGCAAGTGTCAGCATTTCCTGAGCAGAGGTTGGGTCTCAGAGGGAGTTCTAAGGGCCTTGTACTTCTCATAAATGCCAAGTCCAAATTCCTTTAAATTTTTTTTTACATTTTAAGTTCTGAATTGTATCCTTTCCAACCTTGCAGAAGAGAAAAGAGAAGAGCCAACATCTGACATATATATGTGTATATATGTATATATACTTATATATGTATTTGATGATATAAATTATATTATAAATTTTATATAATCAAATATATACACATGTATATATACATATGTGTATGTATACATATGTATATAAGTATGCATAGTATGGTATATATATATATATATACATACCAGATATAAATATAGACATAGACATAGACACAGACATAGACATAGACATAGATGTAGGTGTAGGTGTAGATGTAGAGATAGAGATGGAGATGGAGATGGAGAGACAGAGAGACAGAGAGACAGAGATGTAGATGTAGATGTAGGTATAGGTGTAGGAGTAGGCATAGGTATCGATGTAGATGTAGATATATAGATACACACCATACTATGCATACTTCTATTTATCTATTTATCAGTTCTTTCCTCTGGAGGTAGATAGCAACCAAACACCTCTTTGAGACTTTTCACTAATTGGTCTCGTCCTGTCTTTTCTACTGCTAACCATAACCTTCTGTCCTTCTCTGCTCTGTTCTGCTCTAGCTAGGGATTTTTCCTTGCTACAAATATACCACACACCTGCCTTCAGATCTCTTCCCAAGAATGTCTTATATCCATATCTCTTCAATTCCAACTTTAATTCTTCCTCTTCCTTAATCCTTCTCTATACTTTGCTAATAGATTTACTTTTCCCTTCTATAGGACACTACAGGCTTATTGTCCATATAACTAGCCATAAAATTCAGTCCTTCCAGGATTTGTGTCTTCAATCAAATGAGAAGCCCCTACTCCATGGATGATGAGCACATCTGGGTTAGATCATCTTTGTGAGTTGGTGGGGGGAAAAGCATCAACTGATAGTAGACCATCCAAGATGAGTCCCCCTGAACTTAACCAGGCTCTTCTCAAGTTACTGGATACATCACCTACTATTGGGCCTCCAATCAAATTCTTTCCATTTTTGTAAGACCTGCCAGACTTTACACTTTGGTGGCATAATTTTTGAGGACACGGGGTCACTCCCATGCCACAAGACATGGAAAGCAGATACTAGTAGAGGATGAAATTCCTATTTGTACTTAAAGATACACTTTCTCATGCTATCATCTGTTTCAGATGTGCATGGCTTATTTCTTCAACTATATCCCATGTTCCCTGAGAGTGGGGATTGTGGCTTATACTCTTCTACATCTCCCTTTAGCATAATGTTAAACACATTGTTGGTGCTCACTAAATACTGACAGAATTGAATCAAATCTATTACTCAGCCAAAAATTGGCAGCATCTCAAAAACCAGCAGAATCCTTTAAAGTTTCTCAAATCTATAAAACAGACTTTAAAATTTTTCAAAATCAGAATATGAACCAAGATTGTTAACTTTTTCCCCTTTAAAAAATGTGAAGCTTGCTAAAAATATGTATTTCATTCTCTGAGGCCCTTCTCAACTTGTTAATTTTATTTCTTATCACATTTTCAACCATTTTTTAACATTGAGTCATGAAATAATATGAGTGGTATTTTATTATTATTTGGGGAAGAACTAAGATGAGAACAAAAACATAGCTCTCTGCAAGAACTAAACTGTTTCTGGTTCACAGAATAAAAAAACAATCTGCAAGGTATGTCAGTTTTCATGTTTGGCAATCTTGGAAAAGTTGTTGGGATCTTGTCATACAATTATAATGAGCTCAGGGAAATGTCTCCAAGATAAAAATGCCACTGTTGCTATTCCTTACTCAACTGCCAAGACATTTTAGGTGGTAGACATCACGTGTACTCTTTGGAGAGAGGTCTGGCATCAGTCAATTGATCAATAGGCATGTACTTAGTTTAAATGCTTACTATGTACCAGGTACTGTGATAAGCACTAGAGATACAATGAAAAAAGCAAAAAGAATTCTTGCCTTCAAGGAGCTTACAGTCTCATAGGAAGAAAAAATAGATAAATAAATAGGTGCAAGATAAATACAGAGTAGATGGAAAGTGACTTCCAAAGAAAGTGTTACTTTTCCTGTAAGGAATAAGACACAAAAACTAGGAGAACCAGGAAAGGATTCCTACAGAAAGAAGTTAAGTGGTATGGTGGGTAAAGTGCCAGAATTGGAGTCAGGAAGACTTGAGTTCAAATCTGGTCTCAGATAGCTCAAGTCATTTAACCTGTCTACCTCATTTCACCATGTATAAAATAGAGATGATAATATGTACTTCCCAGAGCTGTTATGAAGATAAAATGAGATAATATTAGTAAACCCTGAATGCTATCATTATCATTAAGATGGAGTTTGAGTTCTGTCTTGAGGAAAGCCAGGTCTTCTAAGATAGGAAGATAAGGAGAGAGAGAATTGGAGGCCTGAAGGACAATTAGTGCAAATGCACAGAGAGGGGAAATGGAGAATTGTGTCTGAAAAGAGCAGTTAGGCCAATAAGGCAGAATTGTAAAGTGCAATGGAGTAAGAGTAAATTATAAGAAGCCTGGCAATCTAGGAAGGGACTAGGCTGGGAAGAGTTTTAAAGACCAAACAGAGGAGGGTGTATTTAATCTTAGATGCAAGTGGGAAATATTAGAAGTTATTCAGTAGGAGAGTGACATGGTCGGAATTGAACTTTGAAAAGTCACTTGGGCAGTTGTAAAAAGGTGGGTTTAAGGGGGCAGCTAGGTGGTGCAGTGGATAGAGCACTGGCCCTGGATTCAGGAGGACCTGAGTTCAAATTCAGCCTCAAACACTTGACACTAGCTGTGTGACCCTGGGCAAGTCATGTAACCCTCATTGCCCTGCCCCCCCCCCCAAAGAAAAGAAGGTAGGTTTGAGGTGAGAGGGGAAAAAAGACTTCAGGAACAGAGATTAATTAGAATGTTACTGAAAGAGTCCAGATAAGAAGTGATGATACCCTGAACTGGGGGAGAGATTATATGAATGGAAAGAAGATATATCAAAAAGTTGTTCTAACATCATTGATATAGAGCTAGGCAAGACTTCAGAGACCATCTAGCTTTTCATTCCACAGATAAGGAAACTGAGTCCCAGAGAAATAAATTAATCACCAAATACCACACAGATGCTAAATTGCTAAGGCAGGATTTGAACCTTGCTCTTCTTACTGAAGAGTCAGTGCTTTTTCCACTGACCCACATTACTGTGGGGGGAGTGAGAGTGATGAGTCAGGGATGACACCATTTTGAACCTAGGTAATCTGAAGGATGGTGGTATCATCAACAGTGACAGGGAATTTGAAGAAGGGTTGGCGTTGATGGGAGATGAGTTCTCTTTTGGACATGTGACATTATAGACATTTTGTCTATGTGACATCTACTTCTAAATGCCCAATAGGAAAGAGACTAGACCTGGATATATAGATCTAGGAATCATCTGGCTAGAAATGCTAACTCAACCCTTAGAAGCTGATGAGATCACCGAGTGAAAGAATATACAAATAAAAGAGAAGAGGAATCACAATAGTTAACTGTCATGACATTCTTGAGATCCAACAAAGAAGACCAAGAAGGAGCAATTAGATAGGGAAGTGGAAACCAAGAAAGAACAGCATCACAAAAACCCAGAGAAGAGAGAGTATTCATGAGAAGATAACTTGACCTCGTCAAATTCAACAGAGAGGTCCAGAAGGAGCAGGACTGAGAAAAGGCATTTAATTGACATTTGTCAATTAAGAACTTATTGGCAACTTCATGGCTCTCCCTTCACTTTTTCTCTCTTCTCCCCAAATTGAAGAAATTTAAAAGTATTCATGCTGACCATTCCATTAATTCTATACTACAAAAAATGTCTACTTCCCCTATCTCATTAATGCCTCTTGCTGTCACTTCAAATGTGAACCATAACTTCTCATTTAAATCTGTTTCTCAAGGAAAATATCAAAATAACTCTCAGAATAATGAATTGCAAATAGTTAATTATCTTAATCACATAAGTTATTTGGGTTTTGCTAAGGGAAAGGGGGGAGTGTTTTAGGTGATAAGATTTTTCATTTTCTATCTTTGAAGCAATTTGGGGAATATCTAGGTTCCTAGAGCACAAGAAAGACTCGTATGAGCTGAGCAGCTGATTTGAAATCAGAACATTTGGTATAGTAAAGATGCTTTAGAAACAAAGAAATTCAACATAATTTTCAACAGTACAAGTGCTGATTTTTACATTCCAACCAATCCAGTCTATTTGCTGTTCTGGCATTCCACTTCCATTTGCAAAGGCTACATCCCTCTTGCCTAGAACAAAGTTTCTTTTTTTTAAGTAATAAAATTTTTATTTATAGTTTTGGATTCCAATTTTTATTCCTTCCTCCCTACCTTCTCTCCCCACTCCCTGAGGCAGTAAGTAGGTATAGGTTATACATGTACAATTATTTAAAACCTTTTCATATTAGTCATTTTGTATAAGAAAACTTGAATAAAAGAAAAAAATGAAAGTGAAAAATAGCATGCTTCAGTCTGTGTTCCATCAATATCACTTCTTTCTTTGGAGGTGGATAGTATGTTTCATCAATAGTCCTTTGGGATCATTTTATTGTTGAGAATAGTTAAGTCATTCACAGTTCTTCAATAAACAATATTGCTGTCTCTGTGCACAATGTTCTCTTGGTTCTGCTCACTTCACTATATGTCAGTTCATACAAGTCTTTCCAGGCCTTTCTGAAATCATCCTGTTTGCCATTTCTTAAAGCACAATAATATTCCATCACTGTCATATCCCACAGCTTGTTTAGCCATTCCCCAACCGATGGACATTCCTTTGATTTCCAATTCTTAGCCACTACAAAAAGAGCTGCTATAAATATTTTTGTACAATTAGGTCTTTTTCTCTTTGGGGGAATGTCTTTGGATATAAACCTAACAGTGGTATTGTGGGTCACAACCCCCATGTGAGGTCACATAACTGAATGTGGGGTCATGTAAAATTTGGCAGTAAATATTTGATTTGTATATCTATTTTATATACCTATATACACAGAGCCGTGTAAAAATTTCTTGGGCAAAAAGGGGTTGCAAGTGGAAAAAGTTTAAGAAGCCCTGGACTATATGATATGTTCACCACTACCTCTCAGAATCCATCCCTTCCTTCAAGGTTCATTTTGGGTTCCATCTCTAACTTGGAAATCTTTTCTGATCCTCCTAAATGTGTTACATCTCTACCCTTTCTCAAATTATATTGTATTTACTTATCTGTGGTGTTATATATAGTACAAACAGAAAGTAAACAGAGACCATTTTTGGATTGTCTTTATATCACCAGTACTTAGTACAGTTCCTTAAACATAGCAGACATTTAATAAAAGCTCAATTAATTGAATTGAATGATGTAAACATCTGACACTTAATTAATTTCCAATGACAAAGATAAAATTAATTTTCTTATATATTAATAGAAGATATATTCATGTATATGTACATATATGCATATTTATGTGTGTTTATATACATGAATTCTTTCCCCTTTGCTCTCCACACACACACACATATGTGGAATATGTGACAAAATCCTGTCGGAGTGGGGACAAAGCCTTCTGGGCCACAAAAATATTTTATAATGGAGCAGAGACCAAACAGCTCCTCCTACTTGGAAGTGGGGGCATGGTATTCATGACTAAATCAGCACTTGCCACTGGTGCTCAGCAGAAAGGTCAAATAAGGAGAATTTACAAACACCTGGCTGGATGACCAGCGTGTCCATGATCGTTATGCTCTCTCTTCTGTCTGGTGCTATCTCCTGTGACCATGTAACCCCGCAACTAGTTCACAACCTCCATTAGCTCTGGAAACATACTCTGAATTTAATGGTCTTCAAGTCCTGTACTGTACAGTCTCTTAGGTTCTCACATGAAAATCTGAAAACTGTGCTTAGGTCAGACAAACTCACCAAGAAATTTCAGCAAAGCGCTAGTACATTTTTAGGATAATTAGAAAGTTTTCCTAAGACTTATAGATACACAGAGGCTAGATTTTAGCCCCAATTATAGAAGTCTAGCAGAATCAGATATTTTACATTTTTAAGGGCCTGTTCCTTGATCTTATGGAAAAAAAAGAAGTGGTATCCAGAATTTGCATTTAAAAATTAAATTCAAATTGTTAATTTTTCTCTCACATACTGTCAATGCTTCCAGGTCTGATCACTATTGTAAGCCCAAGCTTTAATATGCAGATATAGATAGACAGATAGATAGATAGATAGATAGATAGATAGATAGATAGATAGATAGATAGATAGATAGATAGATAGATAGAGATGGATGGATGAATGGATAGATAGAGATAGTGATAGATAGAGATATATACATGTGTGTATATAGAATGCTTATTAT
This sequence comes from Dromiciops gliroides, assembly GCF_019393635.1. Classification (NCBI taxonomy): domain Eukaryota; kingdom Metazoa; phylum Chordata; class Mammalia; order Microbiotheria; family Microbiotheriidae; genus Dromiciops; species Dromiciops gliroides. The sequence goes on from NC_057863.1 coordinate 72,996,488, forward strand.
ATTATACTATGTTGTTAAATTATTATAAATATTATGTCATACTATGTATTATAGTGTTAGGTGATGTTATGTTACATTACATATTAGCAATTGAACATATGTATATAATGCATTAATGTGTATATATGTATATTTACATTTCTAAAGCTTCTTGCTACTTATGAACTCTGATCAATATAATCATGATTCTTTGGAAACAACTATACTACCTACTTCAAATGTGATGTTGGACTTAAGATTTAGACTAAAGCATATTTTTCAAACTGTGCAATGCAGGTATTTGTTTTGCTTGATTATGCATATGGATAACAATATTTTTTTTTCTTTTTTCCTAAATGGAAGGAAAAGGGGAAAGTGATTGGATAGAGAGAAAATAGATTTTAGTTTATTGAAAAAACACTTTTAAAAAATAAGACATCTTCAGAAGAACATTGTATACAGTATCATCAACATTGAGTGTTGATCTACGGTGATGGACTATATTCTTCTCACCAATGCAGTGGTACAGAAGAGTTCCAGGGAACTCATGATAGAAGAGGATCTCCAAATCCAGGGGGAAAAAAAAGAACTGTGGAGTACAGATGCTGAATGAACCATACTATTTCTTTTGTTTTTGGTGCTGATGTTTTTCTATTTTGAGGTTTTTTGTCATTGCTCTGATTTTTCTCTTATAACATGACTAATGCAGAAATATGTTTAATGTTATTATGTGTGTGTATATATACATATACATGCATATACGTATATATATACATATATATAAAACCTATATCAGATTACCTGCTGTCTAGGGGAGGGGGGAGGGGAGGGAGGGAGAAAAATCTGAAATTGGAAAGCTTGTATAAACAAAAGTTGAGAACTATCTTTACATGTAATGGGAAAAAAATAAAATACTTTATTAATTTAAAAAAAATAAGACATCTTGAGAGTAGCGGTTATTTCATTCTTTGTATTTGTATCTCCACTACCTGGCTGCCAAATAGTAAGCATTTAATAAATGATTATTGACTGATTGCTTGATAGATAGCTTAGTGATGTCAATTTGCTGCTTGAACCAGTGGTAAATCTGGGCTTAATTTGGGGGCTATTTTCTATCTCCAGGCCAACTATTTTTCAGTAGCAGACTTTTATTGGGTCACAATGCAAAGTTCTACCATTCACATAAAATCAGATTAAAGTCTACATTGTAAACCAAAATACAATTCAATAGAAATCAAATCCCACTTGGGGGACTGTAATTCCTGAATGATATATCCTAAGACATTGTTTCAGAACATTTCAAAGCCACTCTTGAAATATATTTTTAAAGCACCCAAATGACCTTAGACTGTGAAAATGAGTTGTAGCTCCCCTTTAAGCCGACTGCTTTTTAAAATCCCCTTCCATCTTAAATGAAAATGTTAAAATGAAAATGTCAAATTAAATAATAGCAATAAATGATCCTGACAGAGAAATTGCACATACTAAGAAGAAATATGTTGGTAAATGCGTACATTCCTTTGCAATGAGCGTCTGTAAACAAAGGAGCAGGGACTGTTTCATTTTAGGCATGCCTATTGGAAAAATGAAATGAAATCCTTTCCCTTGATTTATCTTGGCTTTTGCTAAGAAATGACATGAATTCACAAAGGTTTACCTGCAGAAAATAGCTCCTTTTTAATATGATTACCAGGAACCAGAGAGGTGGGCCTGAAATGAATAAACACAAAGAAAGACCTCTTCCTTCCTAAAATAGAAGTTAGTAAAGGAAAGTTTTTCTTCCTGGATATTAACTTCTAGGTCTTTGGTGAGGTTTCCACCCTTCTCTGATGTTTATTTGGTGTAGACAACGGTTAACAATACAAAACCAACATTCCTTACTAAGTAGGTTATTCTGATATTTGGAGCTTATGCAGAAAGTATCTGGTAGAACGGGTATAAAAACTATCCTTATTATATATTCAGGCATTTTGGAATACAAAATAAGAAAAACGAGTCAACAATAGCTCTTTAAAAGATTGGCACAGGGGCAGCTAGATGGCGAAGTGGATAGAGCACCGGCCCTGGAATCAGGAGTACCTGAGTTCAAATCCGGCCTCAGACACTTAACACTTAACTAGCTGTGTGACCCTGGGCAAGTCACTTAACCCCAATTGCCTCACTAAAAAAAAAAAAAAAAGATTGGCACATCTTGAAATAATAAGAGGCTTTAGGAATCCTTTTGTATAACCCTTCAAATGTGGAGGATGAAGTAGAGAGAAGGCAAGCCACCAGTTCAAGGTCACACAGATAACAATAACAATAATAATAGGTAGCCTTTGAGGTTTACAAGGCACTTAAATATTATTTAATTTGATGTGAAATGATAACACAACAACTGGGAAGGTAGGTGCTATTGTGAGTTCTATTTTATAGCTGAAGAAACTGAGGCAGATAGAGGTTGAGTGGCTTGCCAAGGGTGACATAGCTGGTAAGTGTTTGAAGCCAGATTTGAACTCAAGTATTCTTTTTTTGTTATTGTTGTTGGGCAACGGGGGTTAAGTGACTTGCCCAGGGTCACACAGCTCGTAAGTGCCAAGTGTCTGGGGCCAGATTTGAACTCAGGTACTCCCAAATCCAGGGCCAGTGCTTTGTCCACTGTACCACCTAGCTGCCACCTGTCAAGTACTCTTGACTCCAGGTCCAGCACCTAGCTGCCTAAGAATAGTGTGTCAGTGCCAGGATTAGAAAATGGATGGAATAACAATGCCTAGTATATAATAAATACTAAATAACACTTTCTTTGATGGGTTTGAGTTGTTTTGTAGACCTCATCTTATTCACCTTTATAATATCTGAATAAGGTCGATAGGCCAGATGGAATTACTCAGTGAAGGGAATTTAGGCACAGAACTCATAAGTTAGAAGCTGGTTTAGAAGGAGAACATGATGAATTCTACTTTGGACCACATGCCTATAAAGGACCTGGGTCTGGCGTGCTGGCACACCTACCTCTTGCACTAGCATTGTGGGTGTGCTAAATGCCCATATCCTATGCATGCCTATGGTGCATGTTTACTGAACTGGAGTTGATGGTAAGACATTAGCCTTATCATATGTTTCCTTGTGAGTATTTGTTCAAAAGAGAAGTTGTGACACATGGGGAGTCTTTCCTTAACAATGCCTAGCTCATGACTACATAGTGAGTGAGTCATACAGAGAAGGGATGATTACAGAATACCTAAACAGCTGCTCCAGGGGAAGCTGGAGGGGTCAGTTTGATGACTAATAAATCTGTTCCTCAAAGAGAATCCAGGTAGGGAAGGGAGGTGGTGGTGGTAGTGGAGGATAGTCTATCAAAAATTCCAAGGGAGCCATGGAATTCCAAGGGAATTTCAAGGGAGGGCTCCAGTTTCCCACAGAATCTAGTCCACACCTAGCATAATCAATAATCCTCAAATTCCCAACACTTGGATGGAGTGGAGAAGGAAAATGGGAAGAAGGAGGAGGGGAGCTTTGGTGATGGTAGAAGGTGGACCCTGGAAAGAGGTAATGATGGTGACAGAACCTCAGGAAGGTAACCATCCAGGAGTAGTCCCGCTATGATATGTATATGGGATGTGGTATAGGAACTCTCTGGCCAGAAGACCACCATGAGGAAGAAGGGCCCTTCTCCTTCCCACAACCATCACCATTTGGGCACCCAGGAGCAAAACCCCAGCTGTCCTGCCCTAGATAGGTCCCTAGATGTTGGGCAACCACAAGGGATCATTAGCTATAGATTGCCAGAAGATAATTGCAGCAAACATTAAATGCAACAATCATGAATGGTTAACTCTCTTTGATTGAAGTACTTAGGAGTACTGAGAGATAAGAGGCAATGCAGTGCACAAAGACAGGCTCTAAAAAGAGCCAAGGAAACCTGGAATGAAACAATCATCCTGTTAGAAACAAAACAATGATCTCTTCAGCTCAACTGCACAAGTAGAACCCATTAATAAACTCTTAGACTACAAAGGACCCCAAGAAATCATTTTACTTTATTTGCATACTAATTAAATTAAATTATAACAGTAACATTTGATTATCTGCTAATTAGCTTATTAATAATTTAATTCAGCACAAAGAAGCCTTTGCTTATAGCATTTTTTCCCAGTGTTGTTTTCTCCCTCGGGATTTGACTAAGCTTATTTCCTAATTTCTAGTGTCTGACATTTTGTTCCAGGGGAATCAAGTTTACATGAAAAGAACTGACTGGTAACAGAGGTCAAAATAGATTGTAGGTTGAAAGGAAATACTAAAACAATAAGGAATCAAATAAATTACTATAATGAAAACCTCTTGAAAATATCATTACATATAAAATAAGGAAAATTAATAGATTGTCTTAAACTCCCTCAAAAAAAAAATACCACAGTCCTCACCACAAGTAAATGTGTAAATCTAATACTATATAATGATAATTCTTTTGGCAATAATTTAACATTATGTATCCTGGTCAAGGCTTTATAGCTTCTGAAAAGAACACTTTAGAGAAAAAAAAGTCTACTTAGTTCCTTCTTCCATTTAAATAAGTGTCCAACCCTTCAATACTGTCCATGGGGTTTTCTTGGCAAAGATACTGGAGTGATTTGGCATTTTCTTCTCCAATGAGTTAAGGTAAATTGGTTAAATGACTTGTCCAAGGTCACACAGCTAGTAACTATTTGAGGCTAGATTTGAACTCTGGTCTTCCTGATCCCAAGTCCTGCACTCTACTGAGCCATCAAACTGCTCTCATTACTTCAATACCATCATAGATCTGTGATATCATTGATATGAGTACTCAACCACTCAATCAAGTATTTATCAAAAACCTACTATGTGCAATGCACTAGATGAATAGGTGCTGGGGATACAGAGACAAAGAATGAAACAATCCCTCTTCTTGAGAACCTTACATCCTGATGAGAGAGATGAAGTCCATGCAATGTGTGTGTATGAATGAAAAAACATTTATTAAGCATTAACTATATACAGAACAATTACAAAGAATAAATATAAATAAATGTAAAGTAGATAACTACAAAATCATGAAAGAGGGAAAGAATTAGCAGTTGGAGGAATCAGGAAGAGATTCTTGAAGTTTGTTCTTGAGCTATGTATTAAAAGAAGAAAGGGGTGCTATGAGGCAGAGGTGAGGAAGAAATGCATCTTAGGCATGGGAGATAGCCAGTACAAAGGCAGAGAGATGGGAGATTTGGTGTTCTAGGTATGAAACAAAGACAAGAGCAATTTGGCTGAATCTTGGAGTACAGAAAGGGAACTAATGTACAATGAAGCTAGAACAGTGTTGAGACAAGTTTGTGAAGGACTTTAAAAGCTAAACAAATGAATCATACATACATCTTAGTATCAATAGTGGGGTGGCTAGGTGGCACAGTGGATAGAGCACCAGCCCTGGAGTCAGGCATACTTGAGTTCAAATCTGGCCTCAGACACTTAACACTTACTAGCTGTGTGACCCTGGGTAAGTCATTTAACCCCAATTGCCTCACTAAAAAAAAAAAAAAAAAGAATCAATAGGGATTCATTGGGCTTTATTTAGCAAGGGAGATATATGATTACACTGATAGTTAAGGAAAATCTTTTTGACAGCTGGGTGGGGAATAGAATGAAGTAGAGTGAGAGTTAAGGAAGAAAGACCAATTAAGGGACTGTTGTATTACTCTAAGCAATAGTTAATGAGTTCTTTCTATGGGGGTGCATAGTAAGCTTCCTCATTAGTTCCTTGGGATTGTCTTGGATCATTGCTTTGCTGAGAGTAGTTAAGTCATTCACAATTGCTCATTGAACAATAGTGCTGTCACTATGCACAATGTCCTCCCAGCTCTGCTCACTTCACTATATATCGATGTTCATTAGTCTTTCCAGGTTTTTCGGGGATCATCCTGTTTGTCATTTCCTGTAGCACAAGACCATTCCACCACAATCATATAGCACAGCTTTTCCCATCATTCCTCAATTGATGGACATTCCCTTGATTCTCAATTCTTAGCCTCCACCAAAAGTTGCTATAAATAATTTTTGTACAATTTTGTGGAAAGTACATATATAACCTGGTTGCAATCTTGTGGAGGAGGGAGGAAAGGGAGGGAGAAAAATTTGGAACTCTGAATCTTATGAATATGAATGTTGAATACTACCCTTACATGTAACTGGAAAAAATAAAATAAATGTTTGTTGCTAAAAAAAAAAAAGACTATAGGGTTTCACATTGCACCCTGAAAATTGGCAAAAATGGGCAATGTTGGAAGAGTTGTAGGATGACAAGCACACTAATGCATTGCTAGTAGAACTATGAAATGGTACAGCAATTTTGGAAAGCAATTTGAAATTATTTTTAGAACCACAGACTCCCTGGATGGGATCATACCTCCATTGGTAAAAAGAACATCTTTATATATATAAGATTAATATATAATAATTATAACAGTACTTTTGATGAGAGCAAAGAATTGGAAACAAGGTAGATTCCTATTGACTGGAAAATGGCTAAATGTATTTTGGTACACGATTGTAAAGGAGTATTATACTGTAAGAAATTATAGATGTGAGGAATAAAGAGAAGTATGGAAAGATATAAAAAAATAGGTAATGAGGACCTGAACTAAGGTGGTGATCATTTGAGTTGAGAAAAGAGGTCAAATGTAAGAGATTTGAAAGTAAAATCTGGCATTGATATTTGGCAACTAAATGTATAAATGGGGTGAAAGAGAATAAGTCAAGAATAATACCAAGGTTATAAACCATGGAAGGGTGGAAGAATGGTAGTGCCTTTGATAGAAAAAAGGAAGTTTGGAAGAGGAATGGGTTTGGGGGGAAAGATAATGAGTTGTATTGGAACATGTTGTGTTTGAAAGGTTTCTAGCATATTTACTTTGAAATGTGGAACTGGAGTTCAGGGAAGCTATTAGGGTTGTATATTCTAATCTGTGAGTCATCCATATATAGATTAAAAATCAAGCTTATGGTAGCTGATGAGTTCACTGAGAGAAAGGGTGGAGAGAGAAAGAGAGAGAATGCAGAGAAAGAAGAGGGTCTTGGGAAACATCTACAAAGAGGAAGCATAATGATAAATCAGCAAAGGAAACAGAGGAGCAGTGAAATGGGTAAGAAGAGAAACAGGATAAGAGCGTCATGAGAATCCACAGAGGAAAGATTGTCTAAGAGGAAGAAGTCAGTAGAGTCAAATACAGTAGAAATGTCAACAAGGAGGAGATCTGAGAAAAGACAATCACATTTGGCCAATAAAAGATTATTGGTAACTTCAGAGAGAGGAGCTGAGTGATAAGGCTGAAGTCCAGATTCCAAAGGAGTGAGGAAGAGGAGAGAGGATTGAGTGTAAACAGCCTTTTTTAGGAGTTTGGCTGAAAAAGGGAGAGAGAGATACAAGATTTGAGCTTGAGGGGTTTAGAGTCTAGTAGAGGTTTGAATGAGATCTGGGCATGTTTGAAGGCAAAAGGGAAGAGACTAGGAGATAGGGAGAGGTTGAAGGTCAGACACAATGATGACTGGGGTTTCAGTTTGCTAGAGAACACAAGAAGGTGTGGCTTTGGAAAGGAGAAGGAACACCAGTCTCTGTCAGAGACTCAGGGAAAGAAAGAGAGGGGGGGGGAAATGATGTCAAGGGGTTTTGAGATAGATAAGGGAAAAGGAGCTTATAGCAAATTACCAACATTTCCTCAATAAAGTAAGAGGTGACATCCTCAGCTGAGAGAATGGTGAATGAGAAGTTGTGAGAGGTTTGAGTTGAGGTATTGAATAGCTTTTGTGCAGTGTGAGATAGGGAATCAATTAGGAAGGAATGAAAGGATTAACTAGTCCAGGGGTTCAAAGGTAAGGAGGGGGAATGTATGCATGGAACACTTTTCAGTTTAATATACATTATCAGCATTTTCTCCATGACTTGCTTAAGTCTATAATGGAGGTCAGCAAACTTTGACCCAAGAGCCAAATCCAGACAATAAGCTGCTTTCATGTTATAGTTCAGTCATTTCAGTTACGTTCCAACTCTTTTGGGGACCCCATTTGGGGTTTCCTTGGCAAAGATACTATAGTGGTCTGTCATTACCTTCTCCAGCTCATTTTACAAATGAGGAAACTGAGGCAAACAGGGCTAAGTTACTTGCCCAGGGTCACACAGATTTGAACTTAGAAAGATGAGTCTTCTTGATTCGAAGCCCAGTGCTCTATCCACTGCACCACCTAGGTACCCTGATTTGTAGTATTTTTTGGTGAGGCAATTGGGGTTAAGTGACTTGCCCAGGGTCACACAGTTTTGAACTCAGAAAGATGAGTCTTCTTTATTCCAAGCCCAGTGCTCTATCCACTGAGCCACCTAGCTGCCCCCAATCTTGTCTGATTTTTGTCTGGCCTCCCATAGAGACTCCACGGGTGCTACATTGGGGATGGGGGCCTTTTTCCAGATCTCTTAGCATTACTTGGATATCAGTTCAAGCATAAAAGCAGCCCATTTCTTACCCTTTGTTCTCATTACATGAATTTCCCCCCTCTTTTTCTGCTTTTGACTTTACCAAATTATGGTAAACTTGAAAAATTCAGAATCACAATATACAGAAATACCTGAGAACTTTAGGCCAAGTTCTCTGAGTTGGAATGTTGTCCAAGGAATTCTCATTAAGACATAATTAAGACATGGGATTGAGAAGAGAAAGAAAAAGATAAAAATTTTTATGCAATAAGGGAAACATTTTTTCATATGACATATTGTGGGCTCAGATTGAAGTATGTAATTCCTCTGAGCTATCTGTATTAGGACAAACTATAATTAAGTATGCTAATTATAATTTTCCTCTATATTTACTTTATATTGACTAGAATTTATATGAGCTTGTAGTATTTAGTCTATAGAGTATTTGTCTTATCCTGCTTCATAATTTGATTGTACAAGGAATGTGAGAAGACCAATTAAGATTTGTGTGAGCATATTCTGAAGCAAATTAGTTAAGAGATTTGGAAAGTTTTCAGGGATTTCTTTAAAAAGAGAAAGAGAGAGAGAAAAAATTATGCCCAGTCTGCTATAAAACTAGAAGAGACTTGGCTATACCAAATGACCATGATTTCATTGGGTCTGGGCACTGCCTCCATCAACACAAGTCACAGGCTTTCTACCCTTCAGTAGACAGTCTTTATAAATTATTACAGCCAAAAATTTCATCATCTGGTGGTTAACCCTCCAGTGGTGAGCCTCTCCCAATTTAGCTAGAGAGAGCCTCAGATGACAGTCCGCTGTAAAGCCCATAATCAAAGTTTGCCTGCTTGGTAGAGGCTTCTAGAGTTTAGACTTAGCTGGCACAGCCTACAAGGTCACCTCCACACCACAATGAGGAATTTCCTCCTTCATGGAGGAAGACTAAAGGATATACTTACAAGTACTTCTTCAAAATGTTTGTCACTAGAAAGGTAAAGTCTTGCTAAAGCATCTTTAAGGATGCTCATCACAAGATTTTTCAAAATACCCACCACATCTAAATATTCTGTTTTCGTGGAGTTTTTAAAGCTTAAGATGACATTAAACATCTATGATATCTAAAGCTATGTAAAACAGCAAAATGTCTATTTTTGTTTGGTGCCTAATTGCCACATTGGATCCCTATAAGGGAAAAGGCAAAAAGTATTGCAAATATGGTCTGCAACAAGAAATTAAAGAGGCCAGTCATGTAGATCATTCAAATGTCTCATGCCAGTACTTTATTGTTAATATTCTAATTAAGAAAAGAGTTAAGGGGCAGCTAGATGGCGCAGTGGATAGAATACTGGCCCTGGATTCAGGAGGACCTGACTTCAAATCTAGCCTCAGACACTTACTAGCTATGCGACCCTGGACAAGTCACTTAACCCCAATTGCCTCACCAAAAAAAAAAAAGAAGAAGAAGAAGAATAGGGAGGAGGAGGAGGAGGAGGAGAAGAAGAAGAAGAAAAGAAAAAAGAAGAAAAGAGTTAAAACATTTGAGAAAAAGGCACACATTGGATGTTATGAAAAATAGAACCAAATATAACTTAACAGGAAGCAACAAATCCAGAATCAATTATCCATGTTCTTCTACATCAACAACTGATTAGGGTAAAGGCAAAATTAAAATCAATTCATCCTCTTATTTACATGCAATGGAACTCTTTTCTATGTCTTTGGGGGAGGGGGGGCAATGAGGGTTAAGTGACTTGCCCAGGGTCATACAGCTAGTAAGTGTCAAGTGTCTGGGGCCAGATTTGAACTCAGGTCTTTCTGAATCCAGGGCTGGTGCTTTATCCACTGTGCCACCTGCCTGCCCCGCTAAAGGCAAAATTAAATACCAAATTAGAGGAAAGGATATAGATGGGATAGAGAAATTTTGTATATCACAGAACACATAAACACCTGACCTATTTAAATAAGCTGTTGACTGAAAAACAGAAAGTATACAAAAGTAAAGATAATTCTACCACCATTTCTTGGAGAAGTTCAACCAATGTAAAAGTTGTTAGAAGGCCCAAATTCCCCAGAAACAGCTTTAGCCAAAGAGAGGACATTTGATCTTCTTGCCAAGCAGAGAGACATGACAGCCAATGGCAAGATGTGTTTGGATTAGAAGCTCATTTTCAAAACATTGTGGAGGAGGATGACAGAAAAGCAGAAGCAAACTTGCCTCACAGGTTCATAAAAGATGGTAGGAGAGAAAGCAAGCCTGAGAACTTGTTGTGAGATCCAGCTAACCAGATTATCTGGTGTTAAGGGCTAAAATTCTAGCTAGTCTGTCTAAAATATCTAATGAGTGGTCGCCAATAAATTATAAGCTTTAGCAAGAGTTAGACTTTTAAGCATTTATTAAGGAGAATAAGAATTTGGTAAAGAGAGAGAAAAAGGCCTAGATTCCTATCTATTAAAGGGAGAGCACATTTCTAGCTCCCTTCTCCGCCAGAGTCCAGAGGCAAGAGCGCGAGACCGAGCGCCCGTCTCTTCCTTCCTCCTCCCACTAGTCCGCGTCACTTCCTGAAGCCTGGTCTTGCCCTCAAAGACCTTTGCTTCATGGGCAGAACTCTTCTACAGTAAGTATCCAGCAGGTGGCGTCATTCCAATCGTTACAGTCCCCCCTGTTGTTCCTCAAGAAACAAAATGTTTCCTTGACGGAACAGTAAAAACAATATAATAACTATTGCTAACTAATAATATGTGAACAACAATATAGAAAAGGAAGAGAGGAAAGTTTTGTCCAGAGGGGCGATTTTTTTTTTTTTTTGTCCTCATGAACCGACGCTTTGACATTGGTCTTGCAAAGGGAGGGCCTCTGCAGAGAATACATGTTACAGATGGTGTATATTATAACAGAAAGAGAAAAAAAAAACAACAAAAACAAATCAAAACTGTTCATTTAAAGTCTCTGAAAGTCTTTTCTCAGATGTCCTCTAGGTGTAGTCGTGGAATGGAAGTCTTTTCAGGGGTTGAGGTATGGATGCTGGTAATCAGCCAGGAAATTTCCTACAAAATTGAGCTTAACACAACTTTAAAATAGCTTTGTCAATAATAAAATCAAACAATGAAAGTTCTCAAAAACATGTCTAAGGGAATACAGAATCTTAGTTGTTACACATGAAACATATAATAAAACAAAAATTGAAACATTCTTTAAAATTATAATATTACTATAGTCCCCCCCTTTATGGAGGGTAATTGAGAAGACAATTGCTGCAATATTAATTATTAAAAATAATTTTTATCTGTTTCATCACTTTTTGCATCATCTGCCTAATTATCCTCATGCCATTATGAGAAATTTTAAAATCTAATATAATTAGTAACAGATGTCAAGGCCAAATTCAACACTGTTATTTATCATGACACCTGAGATAATTATGGGGGTTACCATAAAAGAACAGAGAAATGATGGGATATGAGCATTCCCACACTTGAGCAATATGTACTGCCCATACAGTATGCCAGGCTTAAAATAGGTGGATGGAATATATGTCCATGCCACCGAACATATTGGAAGAAACTGAGTCAGACTTAATCAGATGCATGGGATTGAGATGTCCATGGCATCAGGCATATAGGAGGGAGCATAGAAGCCAGGTGTGAGATGGGTGGGATGAATACTTCCAGCCATCTGTACAATATTGTGGGGAAAAAGAGAATAAAATATTAAACCAAGAGAATCCAACCTCAACATTTGTCAAAAGCCGTTCCCTCGGCCATACCTTGACTTCATGCATGTCTCCCCTCATGTGACAGTTCAGTGTCTGCTCTTGCATGTATTCCTCTTGTGATTGGATGGCATCTTGGCCAACTGGCATCTGATAACTCAGAATAAAGGCAATTAATGTCTTAAATGATAAGTTCCCATAATCCAAGTCTCATATGGATTTAAAATTGAGGATAATAAATGATTGCAAAAAATGTGAATACATCTTGACTCAAAATATAATATATAATTATGCAACAATTTCAAATAATACCTTTTTTTTACTTAGCATACAATTACTTTTGTGAAAAATCAGAACATATTTGAATACAAGTTAAAGCACAACACAATCTCAAAGACAACTTTTACAAATGTTCCTCTCTTTTTTTTTTTTTTTTGGAATATGCTTATCAAAAATAATACTTCTAGAATCAATTTACACTTGCCATGGCAAACAATTTGCCAGGGAAATGCTTTAAAGAGTTTGATCAAATAATCAGTTGAGAAAAATAACAAAAACAAACAACTCAGAATATGGGAGCACAATACTCCTAGAATTAACATTGTATTATGAAATCAAAACCATCTTGCAATGTTTCAAAATTAGATAGACAAATGAATAGAAGAAAATACACATGGAACAATAAAAGACAATGAAATTCAAACTAAGGAAATCTAAATGAATATGAACTTAATATTAATAAGACTATTATAAAATATAAACTTGATCACATGACTAAAAAGCTTTTACAAATATTCTCCTTGTTTTAAAAACTAAGTATAAGACACAATCTCAAAAGCATGAAAATCTCTATGAAAATAAACCCATACCATTAATTTCAAAATGTATATGTAATAGCATAGAAATCCTATGTAACCTCTGAACTGACATTAATACTCTGAGTGAATTCAGAACACTTTTGATTCCGATATCTAAAATCCCCAATACTCATATCAATACCTTGCTGCTGACTTCTACATTTCTGTAAAATATATACCCTTCCATGGCAAAAGAAGCGGAGTCTTGAACTATGTTGATGGTTGTCATTCTTATTCAGCTTAAGTTTTTCTTCTTTAACCCCTTTATATTGTCTGTCAGTCTTTTCACCATACAAATGCTTTATAATATTACTAATTAAAGACAAAAGCAGGTTAGCAAAATTATGAACAAAACGAGCATATCTGGAATTTAAAGGGTTTTCTAAAGTTGTCTCAGAAGCACAGCCAGGCTGGGGAAGGGCTGAGCCTGAAGCTGCAAATGTAGTTAGAGAAAGTTGCGCATGAGCATTAGATCTCTGGACTTCCCAGGCAGGGGAAGCAATGGGCTTGGCCATGGGAGGAGTAGAGGGTGGGGTCTGGAGAGGAGGGGAGGGACCAGAGCAATTTGAATCAGACTTGATTTTGAACTCAGGCCTGGATTCCTCTTCCCCCACTTGGCCTCCAGGTGCTAGGGGATTAAAAGCTTCTAGAGGGTGGGTCATTGCCTCCAGGCATGCAAAATTAGAGCAACAATTAGTGTTAGAACTGGGAAAAGCTGCAGGAATCTCTTCAGGTTTCTCTGAAAAAGCATGGTTGGGAGAGGGAGAGATATTTCCTTGTGTGAGTAAGTTGCTGGCTCTTCTAACAA